>NC_026002.2:83138278-83438278 GCF_000442705.2 Elaeis guineensis
ACATTTTCTCTTTAGTGTTTCTTCAAACTTTTTGTGCTAATCATTAATGTTTTCCCCCTGAATACAGCAATCATTAACCAAAATATACCATAGATTACCATAGATATGAATTATCAAGAGAAGATATATAATCAAGAGATGATTGACACCATGACAAAGAGTATATATAATTAAAAGATAATTGATACCATAGTTGTTTCAATACATTTCCATAAAAGTCAACCAGTTAATATCATTACATGGCCCAAAAGATATTGATACCAACATGACTAACAACAAGGATCTACATGACTCTACGGATCAGAATCAGATGTATCAGAGATGGGATGGGGAGAAGATGGATCACGGCCAAGAGCTCATCCTCTGCCCCATCTGCCTCTACCCGAGTGAGGTGTTGGCACGAGCAGGTGAGCGAGATGAACTTGGTGGCTGAGAACGTTGAGAGGCCAAGACTGGACTGAAAGAGTGAGTCTAATGGAATCAAGAATGTTCAGTGCTCTCGAAACAGACTGAAGCAGAGTAGTGAACTGAGTTAGATGCATGCTCACTCGAGCCTCTGATCTCTCTCCTCAAAAAATCATAACCACCCTCCAATGCACCTCGGAGCCTGCCAGCCTCTGCAGTAAGGTCTGTGACCTCAATAGTGCTCTCCTGTGGCTGAGGATGGGCCAAAGCTAAGACTTGCCCCTGCAAGTCAAGAACTCTCCCAGTCAGTCTCAAAATGCAATCCTCGAGCTGCTGAATCCGAATAGACTGATCTGAGATCAATGAAATACAGTGGAGATATAGGGGATCAAGGTCTGATCAGATGTATCTAATGATGTGGATCCCGGTGCAAATACAGAAGTGCTCACTGACGTGAAAGCAAGGAAGCCACACGCTGAGAAATCTCTCAATCTGATCATCAGCCAATCTGAACTCTGAAGGTGGTGCTCTGCTCTCTGGCTGCTGTACTGGTGTGTACCTCTGGTGAACTCTGAAGGGCCAGCGTTTGGATCTGAAACAAACTAGATATCTGGAGATGCTGCCCTGAAGTCATGGAGAGGAGATGAGGGACCTTCTTCTTCAGCTCTGTCCTCTACTCTGTCCTCAGCTCTTTCTTCTGTACTTTGATCCAACCACCATCAATCTTAGTGATCCCATGCGGTGTAGAGTGTGTTGGTTGATGGTGTCTGTATGAGAAAGCTTAGCAGATGCCTCCCCTCAAAACTGACTCCAAACCTTCTGAAAACTAGTGTAAGGGCCATACCAAAAGGCAGATGTGCCTTGGATCTGTTCAGAGTCTCTCTCATGGCCTCAATCATTAAAGCAGGGAGGTTTAAGGGGGTTTGGGTGATCACATGAAATATTATACAAATATCTTGGCCAGAAAGGAGGTTATGCCTACCACTCCTAGGGAAGAAGAGCTTTGTCACTAATTGATGTAGGATTCTCATTTCAATTGACAAAATTTTGGCTTCCAATTTATTCAAACTTCCCGAGTAGGTTCCTCCTAGAATTACATTGATCCCTCTTCCTTCACTGGGAGTTCCATGTAAGAATATCCCTCACAGGGCAAATGTAGTATCTCTCCCAAAGTAATAGGATCTAAGCATATATCAACTCCCTTAACAGTAGAAGTTACTGTTCCATTGCCATAGTATAGATTTTGATAAAATTCTCTAACCAAGTCTACAAATGTGACTTCCTTGAGAGAGCAATAAAAACCCCAACCCTGGTTTTTTATCTTTGTTCCAAAGGAGAAACCTTCTTTTTCAAAGAATCTAAAATCCACATTCTTGCCGGTTTCTACCTTCCTGTCAGATAGTGAGATTTTGCTAGGGCTAAGGGGAGACTGAGAGGGACCTTGAGCAGACACTGAAGCCGGAATGGGAGCAGTGAAGGTCTGAGCAGCATGCCTTTTTCTGCGGACGCTTTCTTCCAGTCACGGACTAATTTCTTCTTTGAGGGAGCTTCATCTTTGGAGCCATTCTCACCACAAGAGCAGGCAGGGAGACTCGGAGGATCAAATGGGTGAGAAGGAGGGTTACTAGAGGATGGAAAGGGATTTTGGCAGAGAGAAGAGATGGTTTTGAGAAGAACGGTGGAGGCTAGGGCACGCTTCAACCGCTTCAATCAAGGGAGAAAGATGCGAAAAGCTCCTTTCCCAAGGGGTGATTTGAGGTGGAGAGGAGAAGGGAGAATGCTTTTGGGCTAAATCCTTAGTTTTGGAGTGAAAGAAGATGAGGATGACGGGTCTTGGAGGGAGGAAGACGAAGAGAATAGGGGGTCGGCTCATGAACAGGTTTTAAGATAAAATAGAATGAGCCCGTGTGATGTTGGCCGAAAATTACAAGTATGCCATAGGGTCGACCCTAGGGGGTCGACTCATGAATCACAAAAATTCAAAAAAATATGAATAAATTCTGAAAAAATTTAAAATTTTGGGAGAAGAAATTTTGCTCAATGACAAGTTGTGAGAATGATGATCTTGAGCTTTTAGAACCAAGAGAGATGATGGAAATTGAGCTCAAAGAAATTTAGACATCGAATCTCTGGAATTGAAGAAATATTTAGGCATAAGGATCAAGAATTCCTAGATTTCTCCTAATTTCACAGAATCTATCCTCACTAAGGGCCTTTGTAAAGATATCAGCTAATTGATTTTCAGTGCAAACATATTCAAGAGTTATATCTTTGTTTTGAACATGTTCTCTTATAAAATGGTGTCTTATTTCAATATATTTAGACCTTGAATGTTGAATTGGATTTTTAGTTAGATTTATGGCACTAGTGTTGTCACATCTTATGGGTGTTTCATTAAGTTTGATACCAAAGTCTTCGAGTTGTTGCTTAATCCACAAGATTTGAGCACAACAACTTCCGGCTGTAATGTATTCGGCCTCAGCCGTAGACAGTGCTACCGAATTTTGTTTCTTGCTAAACCAGGAGATTAGGTTAACTCCAAAAAATTGGCAAGTTCCACTAGTGCTTTTTCTATCTAATCTACATCCAGCAAAATCAGCATCTGAATATCCTAATAAATCAATTAGTGAGTCTTTAGAGTACCATAACCCTAGAGTTTGAGTACCATTCAAGTATCTAAGGATTCTTTTAACAGCATTCAAATGAGATTCTTTAGGATTAGATTGAAATCTAGCACACAAACAGACACTAAACATGATGTCAGGCCTACTTGCAGTTAAATATAATAGAGAGCCAATCATACCTCTATAGTATTTTAAGTCTACACATTTACCTTCTTCATCCTTGTCAAGCTTACATGAGGGGCTCATGGGTGTGCCAATTGCTTTGGAGTTCTCCATTCCAAATCTTTTGAGTAACTCCTTGGTGTACTTGCTTTGGGTGATGGAGATTCTTTCTTTTGTTTGTTTGATTTGGAGTCCGAGGAAGAAGGTGAGTTCTCCCATCATGCTCATCTCGAACTCCCCCTGCATGAGCTTAGCAAAGTCTTGACAAAGAGATTCATTAGTAGACCCAAAAATTATGTCATCAACATAAATTTGTATTACTAACATATCATGTTGATTTCTTTTAATAAAGAGGGTTGTGTCTACATTACCTCTTGAAAAATCATTATTTAGTAAAAATTTGCTTAGCCTATCATACCAAGCCCTAGGTGCTTGTTTTAATCCATATAAAGCTTTATTTAATTTAAAAACATGATTAGGAAAAGTATGATTTTCAAATCCCGGAGGTTGTTCTACATAGACTTCTTCAGCAATATATCCATTTAAAAATATACTTTTGACATCCATTTGAAATAATTTGAATTTCATAAAGCAAGCATATGCAAGTAGAAGTCTAATGGCTTCTAATCTAGCAACAGGTGCAAAGGTCTCATCAAAATCAATTTTTTCTTCTTGATTATAACCTTTAGCAACCAATCTTGCTTTATTTCTTATTACATTACCATGTTCATCTAATTTGTTCCTAAAGACCCATTTTGTGCCAATTATTGAATAATTTTTAGGTCTTGATACTAAAGTCCATACATTATTTCTTTCAAATTGATTAAGTTCTCTTACATTGCATTAATCCAATTATGATCATTTTCAGCTTCTTCAATAGTTTTTGGTTCAAGATGAGATACAAAAGCACAATGATTAAATACATCTCTAAGTGAAGAACGAGTTTTTACCCCATGCATAGGATCACCAATAATTAACTCTTAGGGTGATTGTGAGCATACCTCCATTCTTTGGGTAGGTCATTTGTACCTTGAGGTTGTTCTTGAATTTCTTCACCTCTCTCATCCTGTTTGTCTTCTTGTTCCTCGTCCTCTTGATTTGTTAAATCTTTCAGAGTGATCTCCTTCATTCTTTCTATTAGAGGATCTGCATCATCAACACCCTCATTCTTTCTTGAAGGAAGATCGTTAGATTCATCAAAAACAACATGTATGGACTCCTCTACTACTAAAGTTCTTTTGTTAAAAACTCTAAAAGCTTTACTAGTGGAGGAGTAACCAAGAAAGATTGCTTCATCTGATTTTGCATCAAATTTACCAAGTCTTTCTTTACCATTATTTAACACAAAACATCGGCAACCAAAAACATGAAAATATGCAATATTAGGTTTTCTTTCTTTCCAAAGTTCATAGAGGGTTTTCTTTAAAATTTATCTAATCAAGGCACGATTTAAAATGTAATATGCTGTGTTAATTGCTTCCGCCCAAAAATATCTTGGAAGGTTGCTTTCACAAAGCATAGTACGGGCCATTTCTTCTAAGGTTCTGTTTTTTCTTTCTACTACCTCATTTTGTTGGGGTGTCCTAGGAGCAGAGAGTTATGGCCAATTCCATTTTCATCACAAAAGTTTTAAAGTCTTGATTTTCAAATTCAGTTCCATGATCGCTTCGAATATTTTGAATTGAAAATCTTTTTTCATTAGTGACTTTTCGATAAAATTTAGTGAAAACATGAAAAGTTTCATCTTTGTATGCTAAAAAGAAAACCCAAGTAAAACGAGAGTAATCATCTATAATTACAAAACCATATCATTTTCCTCCTAGACTAGTGGTTCTAGTTGGTCCAAATAAGTCCATATGCAAAAGCTCTAGAGGTCTAGAAGTTGAAACAATATTTTTGGATTTAAATGAAACTCTTGTTTGTTTACCTAATTGGCATGCATCACAAATTCTAACCTTTTCAAAATTCAGTTTTGGCAAACCAAGAACTAATTCTTTCTTAATTAATTTTGAAAGAGAATGCATGCTAATGTGTGCAAGTCTGCGATGCAAAAGCCAACTTGTCTCATTAATTTTAGCATTTAAGGATACTAGGCATTGCATGTTTATTTTAGCTAAATCATTTAAATCTACCATATAAATATTACCATTTCTATATCCAATAAATTTAATGCCATCATTAATAGGACTAGTTATAATGCACACAGACGATTCAAAAACAACTTTATATCCTTTATCACAAAATTGACTAATGCTTAGTAAATTGTGCTTTAAACCATCTACTAACAAAATATTTTCAATGTATTTGGAGGGAGTGATACCAATGTTACCTATACCGATAATCTTTCCTTTGCCATTGTCTCCAAAGGTGACCATCCCTCCATCCTTAGCATCAAGAGTGATGAATTGAGATTCATCACCAGTCATGTGTCTCGAGCATCCACTGTCAAGATATCATTTCCTGTTTCCTCCTTGGGATGCTAGACACACCTGCAAGCAATAGTCAAGTTTTTATTTTAGGTACCCAAGATTTCTTGGGTCCTTTTTGGTTAGTCATAATGGTTCCTTTTGAAAACCATATTTTCTTTATAGTTGAGTTTGCAGATTTGTTAGAGAAGCAAGTGTATGATTTATGTCCTACTATACCACATTTGAAACAAGTAATATTGGTAGACTTGTTACTTAAAGAGTTTATATAAATATTTTTCAGATATTTTTATTTCTTCAAGGGGTTATAGCCAAGTCCAGCCTTATCATACACGGCTTTTTGATTATCAAGAATCATATTGAGTTTATTTGAACTCAAGGTGAACTTTTCTACTATTGGTTTCAGCTTGGCGATTTCATTCTTTAAGCTTTGATTTTCTTGAAGCAGGGTGGATTTTTCAATTGAAATATTTTTAGTTTGTTTCAATAAAGATTGATTTTTCAATTTTAGCTCTTTGTTCTTTATCCCTAGTTTCTTTAATTCATCAACTAAATCATAGAATGCTTCATGTAATTCTTCAAATGTAAAGTCACTAGGGGTTTCGAGAATTACCTCATTTTCGTGTGCCATAAGGCACAGGTTGGCTTGTTCGGTTGAGGTTTCCTCGTCGGAGCTTGAGTCATCACTCGCACTCCACGTGGCCATCATGGCCTTCTTCTTGTACTTCTTGGGACCTTTCTTCAGTTGTGGGCATTCGGATTTGAAGTGTCCCGGCTTCTTGCACTCGTAGCAAATAAGGGGTTGGTCTTTCTCTTTTTCTTTGCTTTGTTCCCCTTTTGTGAATGGCCTCTTCCTCATCCCCTGTTTCTTTTTTCTCAAAAATTTTTTAAATCTTCGGGTGATGAGTGCCATCTCTTCATCCTGTTCTTCATCTCCAGTGTCATCAGTTTCTTCATCTGGTGGAGCTGTGGATTTAAGGGCAATGGTTCTTTTCTTTTTGACTTCTTCCTCTTGATGTTGCTTCATGCTTAGCTCATGAGTCATCAATGATCCAAGATGCTCTTCTAGAGGTAGAGTGTTCAAGTCCTTGACTTCTTGGATGGCAGTCACTTTGGCTTCCCAAGTTCTTGGTAAGGACCTGAGAATCTTTCTTACAAGCTCACTGTTAGTATAGGACTTATCAAGACTCTTTAAACCATTAATAATATCAGTAAAGTGAGTAAACATTCCAGTTATGGACTCATCATGCTCCATTTTGAACAATTCATATTTATGCACAAGCATGTTTATTTTAGACTCTTTTACTTGATTGGTTCCCTCATGGGTTACTTCTAACCTATCCCATATTTCTTTAGCAGATGAGCAAGTAGAAATACGATTAAATTCATTTGCATCAAGAGCACAATAAAGAACATTCATTGCTTTAGCATTTAATTGGGCCATCTTCTTATCAACCTCATCCCATTCTTTCTCGAATTTGGTTGATTCCTCACCATCTATAATTTTAGTGGGTGTGTGAGGACCATTCACTATGATACTCCACATATCATAGTCGAGTGCTTGTATGAATATTTTCATCCGAGCTTTCCAATAGGTGTAATTAGACCCATTGAAAAGTGAAGGTCGGTTGGTGGATTGCCCCTCGGCTAGAGAAGTGCCGACGTGGGTTGCCATAGATCTTTGGCTCTTTGATTGTTTAGATCAAAGAAGGGCTAGAGCACCGGGCTCTGATACCACTTGTTGCCCAGCTATGCAACCCAAGAGGGGGGGGGGTGAATTGGGTTTCTAAAAATTTAAGCTTAACTTATGACTTATGAAAAATGTTTGGCAATAGCTAAATGAATATGGAGAGTTAAATTAATTCAGGACTAATGGCTAAAAGTAAGAATGCAAGAAAATAATGAAGAGTTAAAAGGAAGCAATTATGCACACCACAAACAAAAGAATTTATAGTGGTTCGGTGCCAACCTTGCACCTACATCCACTCCCCAAGCTCCTACTTGGGAATTTCAATCCACTAATCTTGTATTCAACCCGAATACAAACGTCGGAAACTTCAACTCTAGCTATTCCAAGCTAGACCACTTGTTTCTTGGGTACAAGCCAACCCAATACACTCCGATTCTAGGTTCGGATCAACCTTCTCTTATTTTGGAACCCTTCCAAAACAAAAACAATCACTCAAACTGAGTATAACAATTTTAAGCACAAATAAGTACAAAAGAAAGCTCCTTCAATGAGCGGATATAACTTTAAATACACTTTACTCAAGAGAAGAAGACCCTTTTGGATTTCCTCAAGGTGGTTGAAGACTTGAATGTGCACTTGAGGAGTTGGTGAGCTTGGATTAAAGGCTTCTTCAAAGCTTTGAATGAACTCTTGCTTAGGGCTGAAAAGTTGGCTTGAAAAACCCTTTTTCAAATTCTCTCTTTTGAATACTCTTGAATGCTCTCTTGAATGCTCTTCTTATCTCCTTTGAATGCACACCTTGTTTCCCATATTTTTGATCCTTTTATAGCTTTAAGAAATAGAGAAAAATATTCTAGACTGAAAAAGAGCCATTAGACCACATTAAATGAGCATTAAAAGCACTTAAAACGGGTTAAAAACTAGCCGTTGCGGAGAAATCCCGTCACAGGGGTCGACTCATGGGTCGACTCATGCCTGGGGGTCGACTCATGGGTCGACCTCTGTGGAAGAATACCAGAAAAAGGGTTCTGTGATTTTTGGCCTAAAAACTACAGGGGTCGACTCATGGGTCGACTCATACCTTGGGGGTCGACTCATGGGTCGACTCACAGGTTGTGCCAAGCCAAAAATTCTGCGTGCCAAACAGCTCATGTGCCATGAGTTGACTCATAGGTCGACTCATGATTTTCAAACATGCATATCTTTCAAAATACAAGTCCAAAAATACTGAAATTTTCGTCAATGGATCACAAATCTTTTGTTCTATCATTTGATACTTTCAAATCAGGGTTTTGGTAAAATTATGATTTTCCCCTGAAGAGCAATAGGTCTTTTTCAAATAAAAATTATTAGTACCCCTTCAACTGCTTTGTAATCATCAAAATCAATCTAAAGAGCAACATTAACTTTGGATCTGGGTCTCTTCTTCTAGATCTCAAAGAAGATGAAGGCTGCACGAACTTCTTCACATAGATCCGATGAAATCTGAAACAGACCACCGAAAAGAGGAAGAAGCCTTTTTTTTCTCCTCTTCCTCTCTCTCTCTCTCTTTTTTCTCTCCTTAGATCTGATCATATCAAATTTTGGGCATTGGATTGAAGGAAGAAAGTAAGGAGGCATTGAGAAGAGGTTATCACGGCAAGAAAGAAAGCCTACCATGATACTAGTGCATGCCCTCTTTTCATTCTTGATTTTTGTCACTCAAAAATTAGGTCTCTCACATGCCACACCTGATTCAAATCCCATTTTAATCAGGTTCAAATTCAAATCTTATCTATAAGGAAACCCATGGTCAAAAAGGAGGTGCAAAGAATAATTGTTGGCAAGAAGCAATCCCATTACTCTTAATACCACACGCCCACCTTTACATTCCATTTTTGTCATACAAAGAAAGGAATCCAATGCCTCATCTAATAAGATTTGATCTTATTTTGAATCAAATTCAAATAAAAGATAAAATTAGGAAGAAAGAATATCCCAGACGGAGTGGGGTGCCAACTATTGATGCCCCTTCCTTTCACGCATGCAAAAACAAAAGGGGGTGCGTCTCCATGCACACCCTCCCCTTTTTAGTGTGAGATCTGAAGAGAAAGTCTCAAAAAATCTAGGCTCTAAGGGTCATAGTTCATCTAGTTCAAATCAAGTTCAAATCAAGCCCGAATCGAATTGAATTCAAAAGCTATTAAACCCGATCCAATCAAGCTTGAAATCCAAATTTGATTTGGATAATTGAACTCAATTAGTATTAAGTTAAATCAAATCTAATTAAATTAAATTTAATTTAAATTAATTAATATTTGATCTATAATTTAATCAGTCCGAAATAAATTGCAACATCTGTATTTAAGTTTCTGTGCGAACAATTAGCAGCTGTCAAAAATTATAACACTTACAAATTAGTTCTCAAAATTCAAATTATCAATCTGATTGATAATTCGAATATGATCTAGGCCATTGATCAAGTCATACTTTTTTTGTGCATTATCCCTCAGGTTCTATTTCATCTGGTAGTGAGACATACCATGATCTCTATTACAATATCATAAAAACTCTTTTTGATGGGCTAAAACTATTCTAACTCACCTCGACAAGGATCGTTGATCCAAAAATAATCCTAATGAGTTCTTACGATCTACCAGTTATGTCTAGCAGCATGTGGTGGCAACTCAGTAGAATAGAAGAATGAACCACTTGGTACAGTTATCATGTGATACAGTCCTTTTATTGTATGTCCCAACTAGACGAAGGTAATGGAGAACTCGTCAAAGCACATCATCAGTTATATACTAGATTGGCTCAACTCAAGTTCATCTGTGAATCTTATGAAAACTCTTTTTCAATATTCACACTTACTCTAGCAAAAGAATTTCTAAATTTTATCCTGCGAATCACATAGGACTACTCCTTTTCTATCAAGGTTAATAGATTCTGTTGCCCAGCTATGCAACCCAAGAGGGGGGGGTGAATTGGGTTTCTAAAAATTTAGACTTAATTAATAACTTATGATGAACAAGACAAAGATTTTAATTCAATATTAATTACCTGAAGCAGAATTGCAAGGATATAATAAAGAAATAAGGTAAAGCGATAAAGCACACCACAAACACAAGGATTTATAGTGGTTCGGTGCCAACCTTGCACCTACATCCACTCCCCAAGCTCCTACTTGGGAATTTCAATCCACTATGCTTGTATTCAACCTGAATACAAAACGTCGGAAACTCCGACACTAGCTATCCCAAGCTAGATTACTTGTTTCCCAGGTACAAGTAAACTTAAAACACTCCGATTTCAGGTTTGGATCAACCTTTCCTTGTTTTGAAATCCTCCAAAAATAAGAACAATTACTTACAAGAGTAAGATAATTTAGAGCACAGATTAATACAATAACAGCTCCTTAAATGAGCGAATATAACAATAAAAACTTTACTCAAATGAAGAAACCCTTTTTGGATTTTTTCAAGGTGGATGAACGCTTGAATGAACACTTGAGAAGAGGATGATCGTTGATTGAAGATCTCTTGAAAGCTTTGAACGATCTCTAGATCAAAGTTGAAACAGTAGGCGTGACAAATCCTCTCTTTGAAAGCTCTCGAATCTCTTTCACAATCTCACGTGTGGATTTTGGATCCTCTTTTCTTTTTCTCTCAAATATTTCGTTGATCTCAGGCTTTTTCGTGCAGATTTCGGATCCTCTCTCTTCTCTTCTCTACTATTTGATCTCACATTTGATCTGCTATTTAATCTGCAATTTCTTTCACCATTTGAAGCATTTTATTGCATTAGAAGCAAGAGAAAACAATTTAGGCAGATAAAGAGCCGTTAGAGCAATTTTAGGAAGCATAAAAGGTAATTAAAACGGGCAAAAAAATAGCCGTTGCTGACATTTTCCATCGTAGGGGTCGACTCATGAGTCGACTCATGCTTCAGGGGTCGACTCATGAGTCGACCTCTGTTGCAAAAACCAGAGAATGATTTTTTGGAAATTCTTGGCTCAAATCAGCAGGGGTCGACTAATGAGTCGACTCATGCCTTGTGGGTCGACTCATGAGTCGACTCACAGGTCGTGCCAAGCCAGAAAACTAGCGTGCCATGTGTAATTTTTGCGTGCCAATCAGCTCATAGTGCCATGAGTTGACTCATGAGTCGACTCATGCACTTCAAACCTTCATAACTTCAAAAATATAAGTCCAAACACAATGAAATTTTCACCAATAGATTTCAAATCATTTGTTCTACCAAATGGTACTATCAAATCAGGATTTTAGTGAAATTATGATTTTGCCCTTGAAGAGCATAAGGACTTTTTTAATTTAAAATATTTGTATCCCTTTAATCTGCTTTGTAATCATCAAAATCAATCTAGGAGCAACAATCTCCCCCTTTTTGATGATGACAAAACATTTGAACAAAAGCATTTATGTGAATCAATAATTTCAAAAGAATGCATTATACATTTATATGCTTGAAAAGAGTAAGATTCTTTTGGCATGTAATATAAATGATCATATACAAAAATAGTTTGTCCATTTGCTTAAAGATTTGAAGATATGCTCATTGGTTATGTGATTTTGGTGTTAGAGCAGACAACTTGTTTTTGTTATCAGATCAAGCTGTATTTTGAAAATTTCATTCTCATTTGATTTTAGTTTTAGCATCAGAGCAAAAATTAATTATGTGCTTTAATTGCTTTTGATACATAAAATAATTATGTGAGCCAAAGCATGTTTGATTTTGAAAGTGTATTAGCTCATTTTGTGTTTAAGATATATCAGAGCAAGAGAAAAAAAATTTTGCAATGTATCGGAGCAAGAAAAATAATTTTACAATGTATCAGAGAAAATTTTATAATGTATCAGAACAAATTCTATGATGTATCAGAGCAAGTTAAAAAAAATTTAAGATGTATCAGAGTAAGTTGGAATTTTGAAGTATATCAGAGCATATTTAAATTTTTTTAAAGTAAATCAGAGCATATGTAAAGAAGTAGTTTAAAAGTTACATAATTGCATTGTACTTAGCATTGTACTTTTGATATTGTTCTTTAAATTCTTCAATTAATTTCTCATAATTTGTAATTTTGCTTTTGGGGTTTTGCCTTTGATGAGTTGCTTTTTGTTTAATTTCTCCCCTTTTTCTTTATAATTTAGGTTTTGCTTTTAATGAGTTGCTTGCTTTTTGTTTACTTTCTCTCCCTTTTTCTTTCATAATTTAGGGTTTTGCTTTTAATGAGTTGCTTGCTTTTTGTTTACTTTCTCCCCCTTTTTGACATCATCAGACATGGTTAACTTCTCCTTTTTCTGAAGCATTCTTTAATTTCTCCCCTTTAGAGTATATCACAGATGTTTGCTCCCCCTTAATATAGCAATTATCAACAGCAAACAACAACAAAGAGAAGACAATATTTCAACAAGGAGAATATATATAACCAAAATATGATCAACATCATTACAAAAGGTAGAAATATAGGTGAAAGATGATTCCATTAATATCATAATTGTTTCAATACATAGTTCATATTATAAAAATCAACCAGCTAATTGTCAATAATGGCCCTAAGGTACAGATCCTAGAACAAGATACTAACACCTAGGGTCTAGTAATGATCAAGACAAGTCAATGATCGGAGTCATCAGATATGGTATGAGAAGCTGATGGATCTCTAGCAGAAGTACATCCTCTACCCCGTCTGCCTCTGGCACGAGCAGGAGAGTGAGAAGAACTGGGTGGCTGAGAACGCTGAGATGCTAAGGATTGAACAGAAAGGGTGAGTCTGATGGAATCAAGTACGTTCAGTGCTCTGGAAACAGATTGAAGTAGAGCAGTGAACTGAGTGGTAGCATGCTCACTCGATCCTCGGATCTCTCTCCTCAGTAACTCATATCCACCCTCTAGTGCTCCTCTGAGCCTTCCAGCCTCTGCAGTGAGGTCTGTGACCTCAATAGTTGACTCCTGTGGCTTGGGATGGGCCAAAGCAAGGACTTGCCCCTGCAAGTCAAGAACTCTGCCAGTCAATCTCCAGACTGTGTCCTCAAGCTGCTGGATCCGGATGGACTGATCTGACATCATCTGAATCACAGTGGAGATGTGGGGAGTAATGGTCTGATCAGAAGAGGTGGCTCCTGGTGCAAAAGAATACTACTCCACTGACTAGATAGCAAGGCAGCCACACGCTGTGATATATGCTCGATCTGATCGTCAGCCAGTCTGAACTCTGATGGATGTGCTCTGGTCTCTGGCTGATACACTGGTGTGGGCATCCTAGTAAACTCTGAAGGGCCAGCCTCTGTATCAGGAATGAACTGTGTATCTGGTGATGCTGCCCTGAAATCATGTACAGGAGAAGATGGACCTTCTTCTTCTCCTCTGCCTTCAGTTCTGTCTTCAGCTCTTGTTTCAGCTCTTTCCTCAATTCTTTCTTCAGATCCCTTGATCCAACCACCATCAGTCTTTGTAATTCCCATTCTGTGCAGGCTGTGTTGGTTGAAAGTGTCCACATGAGATAGCTTGGTAGGTGCCTCCCCCTCACAGCTAACTCCAAACCTCCTAAATACTCTAGTAAGGGCCATACCATAAGGCAAGTGTGCCTTGGATCTGTTCAAAGTTTCTCTCATGGCCTCTATCATAAGTGCAGGGAGGTTCAGGGGGTCTGAGTGATGACATGAAACATGATACATACATCTCTGCCAGACAGTAGATCATGCCTACCACTCCTAGGAAAGAATAGCTTTGTTACCATCTGATGCAGGACCCTCATCTCAATGGACAGAATCTTTGCTTCCAATTTGTTTAAACTTCCTGAATAGGTTTCTCCTAAAATAATTCTGATCCCCTCTTCTTTAATTGGGAGTTCCATATATGAGTATCCTTCACTAGGCAACTGAAGTATTTCTCCCAATATTCTAGAATCCAAGCAGATATCAATTCCCTTGACTGTTGAAGTCACTGACCCATTTCCATAATGTAGGTTCTGGTAGAATTCTCTAACTAGGTCAACATAGGTGACTTCCTTAAGGGAGCAGTAGAGTTCCCATCCTTGGTTTTTAATTTTACTTGCAAAAGTAAAGCCTTCTTTCTCAAAGAACCGAAAATCTATATTCTTCCCGGTTTCTACTTTTCTATCAGAAAGAGGGTTCTACTGGGGCTTATGGAGGATTGAGGGGACCTTGAGCAGGTACTGAAACTGGAGTGGGAGCACTGGAAGACTGACCAGCTTGCCTTTTCTTTCTGCAATTTCTTCAGGCTCACGGATTGACTTTCTTCTTTGGGGAAGCTTCATCTTTGGAGCCATATCACTATAGTAGCAGGCAAGGAGACTTGAATTGAGTGGAGGAGGGATCACAAGAGAGTGAAGAAGGATTTTGGTGGAGAAAAGAAGTGGATTTTGGAAGTCGGTAAAGTGCTAGGGCACGTTCCAACCGCGCCAAGCAATGCGAGAAAGCACAAAAAATCCTTTCCAAGGAGGCGATTTTTGGTGGAGAGAAGGAGGGAGAATTGCCTCGAAATTGATCCTTGGATTTGGAGAAAAAAGGAAGTGGAGAGGATGGCTTTTGGAGGGAAGATGATCGGATGGGTCGTCTCACGAACAGGGATTCAGTATAAAAACAATGAACCCGATGGAAGTTGGTGGGATTTACAAGTTTGCCATTGAGTCGACTCATGGGGGTCGACTCATGAAGTTCAGAAATTCAGAAAAAATGCGAATAAATTCCAGAAAAATTCAAACTTTTGGGAGAAGGAATTTTGCTTAATGATAAGTTTTTAGAATGATAAATTTGAGCTTTTGGGACCAGGGTAGATGTTGGAAATTGAGCTCTAAGATATTTGACATCAATTCTTGGAAATTGAGAGAAAATTAGGCATATGGATCTAGAATTCCTAGATTTCTCCTAATTTCACAGAATCTATCCTCACTAAGGGCCTTTGTAAAGATATCAGCTAATTGATTTTCAGTGCAAACATATTCAAGAATTACATTTTTGTTTTGAACATGTTCTCTTATGAAATGATGTCTTATTTCAATATGTTTGGATCTTGAGTGTTGAATTGGATTTTTAGATAGATTTATGGCACTTGTGTTGTCACATCTTATTGGTGTTTCATTAAGTTTGATTCCAAAGTCTTCGAGTTGTTGCTTAATCCACAAGATTTGAGCACAACAACTTCCGGCTGCAATGTATTCGGCCTCAGCCGTAGACAGTGCCACCGAATTTTGTTTCTTGCTAAACCATGAGATTAGGTTAACTCCAAGAAATTGGCAAGTTCCACTTGTGCTTTTTCTATCTAATTTACATCCAGCAAAATCAGCATCTGAATATCCTAATAATTAATTTGTGAGTCCTTAGAGTACCATAACCCTAGAGTTTGTGTACCATTTAAGTATCTAAGGATTCTTTTAACAGCATTCAAATGAGATTCTTTAGGATTAGATTGATATCTAGCACATAAACAAACACTAAACATGATATCAGGCCTACTTGCAGTTAAATATAATAATGAGCCAATCATACCTCTATAGTATTTTAAGTCTACACTTTTACCTTCATCATCCTTGTCAAGCTTACTTGAGGGACTCATTGGTGTGCCAATTGGTTTGCAGTTCTCCATTCCAAATCTTTTGAGTAGTTCCTTGGTGTACTTGCTTTGGGTGATGGAGATTCCCTCTTTTGATTGTTTGATTTGGAGTCCGAGGAAGAAGGTGAGTTCTCCCATCATGCTCATCTCGAACTCCCCCTGCATAAGCTTAGCAAAGTCTTGACAAAGGGATTCATTAGTAGACCCAAAATTATGTCATCAACATAAATTTGTATAACTAGCATATCATTTTGATTTCTTTTAATAAATAGGTTGTATCTACATTACCTCTTGAAAAACCATTATTTAGTAGAAATTTGCTTAGCCTTTCATACCATGCTCTAGGTGCTTGTTTTAATCCATATAAAGCTTTATTTAATCTAAAGACATGATTAGGAAAAGCATGATTTTCAAATCCAGGGGGTTGTTCTACATATACTTCTTCAGAGATATAACCATTTAAAAATGCACTTTTAACATCCATTTGAAATAACTTGAATTTCATAAAGCAAGCATATGCAAGAGAAGTCTAATAGCTTCTAATCTAGCAACAGGTGCAAAGGTTTCATCAAAATCAATTCCTTCTTCTTGATTATATCCCTTAGCAACCAGTCTTGCTTTATTTCTAATTACATTTCCATGCTCATCTAATTTATTTCTAAAGACCCATTTTGTTCCAATTATTGAATAATTTTTAGGTCTTGATACTAAGGTCCAAACATTATTTCTTTCAAATTGATTAAGTTCCTCTTGCATTGCATTAATCCAATTATGATCATTTTCAGCTTCTTCAAAAGTTTTAGGTTCAAGATGAGATACAAAAGCACAATGATTAACTACATCTCTAAGTGAAGAACGGGTTTTTACCCCATGCATAGGATCACCAATAATTAACTCCTTAGGGTGGTTGTGAACATACCTCCATTCCTTGGGTAGGTCATTTGTACCTTGAGGTTGTTCTTGAATTTCTTCACCTCTCTCATCTTGTTTGTCTTCTTGATCCTTGTCTTCTGGAGTTGCTGAATCTTTCAGAGTGATCTCCTTCAAACCTTCTATTAGTGGATCTGCATCATCAACACCCTCATTCTTCCTTGAAGGAAGATCGTTAGATTCATCAAAGACAACATGTATGGACTCCTCAACTACTAAAGTTCTTTTGTTGAACACTCTAAATGCTTTACTAGTGGAGGAGTAACCTAGAAAGATTGCTTCATCTGATTTTGCATCAAATTTACCAAGTTTTTCTTTGCCATTATTTAATACAAAACATCGGCAACCAAAAACATGAAAATATGCAATATTTGGTTTTCTTCCTTTCCAAAGTTCATAGGGGGTTTTCTTTAAAAATTGTCTAATCAAGCACGATTTAAAATGTAACATGCTGTGTTAATTGCTTCCGCCCAAAAATATCTTGGAAGGTTGCTTTCACAAAGCATGGTACGGGCCATTTCTTCTAAGGTTCTGTTTTTCCTTTCAACTACCCCATTTGTTGGGGTGTCCTAGGAGCAGAGAAGTTATGGCCAATTCCATTTTCATCACAAAAATTTTCAAAATCTTGATTTTCAAATTCAGTTCCATGATCACTTCTAATATTTTGAATTGAAAACCCTTTTTCATTAGAGACTTTTCGATGAAATTTAGTGAAAATATGAAAAGTTTCATTTTTGTGAGCCAAAAAGAAAACCCAAGTAAAACGAGAGTAATCATCTATTATTACAAATCCATATCGTTTTCCTCCTAGACTAGTGGTTCTTGTTGGTCCAAATAAGTCCATATGTAAGAGCTCTAAAGGTCTAGAAGTTGAAACAGTATTTTTGGATTTAAATGAAACTCTAGTTTGTTTCCTAATTGGCATGCATCACAAATTCTATCCTTTTCAAAATTCAGCTTTGGCAAACCGAGAACTAAATCTTTCTTAATTAATTTTGAAAGAGAATGCATGCTAATATGTGCAAGTCTACGATGCCACAGCCAACTAGTCTCATTAACTTTAGCATTCAAGGATACTAGGCATTGCATGTCTAATTTGGCTAAATCATTCAAATCTATCATATAAACATTGCCATGCCTATGTCCTATAAATTTAATCCATCGTTAATGGACTAGTCACAATGCAAACAGATGATTCAAAAACTACTTTATACCCTTTATCACAGAATTGACTAATGCTAAGTAAGTTATGCTTTAAACCTTTAACTAATAAAACATTCTCAATGTATTTGGAGGGAGTGATACCAATGTTACCTATCCCGATGATCTTTCCTTTGCCATTATCTCCAAAGGTGACCATCCCTCCATCCTTAGCATCAAGCGTGATGAATTGTGATTCATCACCAGTCATGTGTCTCGAGCATCCACTGTCAAGATACCATTTCCTGTTTCCTTTTGGGATGCTAGACACACCTGCAAGCAAAGGTCAAGTTTCTGTCTTAGGTACCCAAGCTTTCTTGGGTCCTTTTGGTTAGTCAAAATGGTTCCTTTTGGAACCCATATTTTCTTTGTGTTTGCATATTTGAAGCATGTGTATGATTTATGTCCTATTCTCCACATTTGAAACAGTAATATTTGTCGACTTGTTACTTGAATAATTTACATAAATATCCTTCAAAAATTTTTGTTTCTTCAGAGGTTTATAGCCAAGTCCAGCCTTATCATATATAGCTTTCTGATTATCAAGGATCATATTTAGTTTGTTTGAACTTAAGGTGAACTTATCTACTATAGATTTCAGCTTGTTAATTTCATTCTTTAAGTTTTGATTTTCTTGAATCAAGGTGGATTTTTCAATTGAAAGGTTTTCAGCTGTTTTACTAAGGACTGATTTTCCAATTTCAGTTCTTTGTTTTTCTTCCTAGTTTCTTTAATTCATCAATTGAATCATAGAAAGCTTCATGCAATTCTTCAAAAGTAAAATCACTAGTGGATTCAGAAGTTACCTCATTTTCGTGTGCCATAAGGCACAGGTTGGCTTGTTCTGTTGAGGTCTCCTCGTCGGAGCTTGAGTCATCACTCGCACTCCAAGTCGCCATCATTGCTTTCTTTTTGAACTTTTTGGACCTTTCTTCAGTTGCGGACATTCGGATCTGAAATGTCCCGGCTTCTTGCACTCGTAGCATATGAGGGGTTGCTCTTTCTCTTTTCTTTGCTTTGTTCTCCTTTAGTGAATGACTTCTTTCTCATCCCCTGTTTCCTTTTTCTTAGAAACTTTTAAATTTCCGGGTGATGAGTGCCATCTCTTCATCCTGTTCTTCATCTTCAGAGTCATCCGTTTCATAATCAGGTGAAGCTGTGGATTTGAGGGCAATGGTTCTTTTCTTTTTGACTTCATCCTCTTGATGTTGCTTCATGCTAAGTTCATGAGTCATCAAGGATCCAAGAAGCTCTTCTAGAGGTAGAGTGTTCAAGTCCTTTGCTTCTTGGATGGCAGTCACCTTGGCTTCCCAAGTTCTAGGCAATGACCTGAGAATCTTCCTTACAAGCTCACTGTTAGTATAAGATTTGCCAAGACTCTTCAAACCATTAATTATATCAGTAAAACGAGTAAACATAGCAGTTATGGACTCATCATGCTCTATTTTAAACAATTCATATTTATGTACAAGCATGTTTATTTTAGACTCTTTTACTTGACTTGTTCCCTCATGGGTTACTTCTAACCTATCCCATATTTCTTTAGCAGATGCACAAGTAGAAATGCGATTAAATTCATTTGCATCTAGTGCACAGTAAAGAACATTCATAGCTTTGGCATTTAATTGTGCCAATTTCTTATCAACCTCATCCCATTCTTTCTCGGGTTTGGTTGACTCCTCACCATCTATAATCTTGGTGGGTGTGTGAGGACCGTTCACTATGATACTCCACATATCATAGTCGAGTGCTTGTATGAATATCTTCATCCGAGCTTTTCAATAGGTGTAATTAGACCCATTGAAAAGTGGAGGTCGGTTTGTAGATTGCCCCTCGGCTAGAGAAGTACCGACATGGGTTGCCATAGATCTTTGGCTCTTTGATTGTTAGATCAAAGAAGGGCTAGAGCACCGGGCTCTGATGCCACTTGTTGCCCAGCTATGCAACCCAAGAGGGGGGGGGTGAATTGGGTTTCTAAAAATTTTAGGCTTAATTAATTTCTTATGATGAATGAGAATAAAGACTTTAAATCAATATTAATTTCCTAAAGCACGAATGCAAGGATATAATAAAGAAATAAAGAGAAACAATAAAGCACACCACAGACACAGAAATTTATAGTGGTTCGGTGCCAACCTTGCACCTACATCCACTCCCCAAGCTCCTACTTGGGAATTTTAATCCACTATACTTGTATTCAACCTGAATACAATCCGTCGGAAACTCCGACACTAGCTATCACAAGCTAGTCTACTTGTTTCCCGGGTACAAGCTAACCCAAAATACTCCAATTTCAGGTTCGGATCAACCTTCTCTTGTTTTGGAAACCCTCCAAAAACAAGAACAATTACTCACAAATATTAAGATAGTTTAGAGCACAAATTAATACAATAACAGCTCCTTAAATGAGCGAATATAACAATAAAAAAATACTTTACTCAAATGAAGAAACCCTTTTTGGATTTTCTCAAGGTGGATGCATGCTTGAATGAACACTTGAGAAGAAGATGATCTTTGATTGAAGACTTCTTGAAGGATTTGAAAGATCTCTTGATCAAGGTTGAACAATATGCTTGAAAGATCCTCTCTTTAAATGCTCTTGCTTTTCTCTTTCACAATCTCTTTTGTATATTGTGGATCCTCTCTCTTTTTCTTTTGGATATTTCATTGATCTCAGGCTTTCTTGTGTAGATTTTGGATCCTTTTGTATATAGGTTTGATCTCTCCTTTTTGATCTTCCGATTTGATCTCCTCTTTTTCTCGATCCTCTCTTGTTTTTTTTCACCTTTAGAAACCTTTTTATAGCATAAGAAACAAGAGAAAACATATTAGGCAGATAAAGAGCCATTAGAGCAATTTTAGGAAGCATAAAAGGCAATTAAAACGGACAAAAAAATAGCCATTGCTGACATTTTCCGTCGCAGGGGTCGACTCATGAGTCGACTCATGCTTCAGGGGTCGACTCATGAGTCGACCTCTGTTGCAAAGACCAGAGATCTGGTTTTCTGGAAATTCTTGGCTCAAATCAGCAGGGGTCGACTCATGAGTCGACTCATGCCTTGTGGGTCGACTCATGAGTCGACTCACAGGTCATGCCAAGCCAGAAAACTAGCATGCCATGAGTAATTTTTGCGTGCCAATCAGCTCATAGTGTCATGAGTTGACTCATGAGTCGACTCATGCACTTCAAACCTTCATAACTTCAAAAATATAAGTCCAAACACAATGAAATTTTTACCAATAGATTTCAAATCATTTGTTCTACCAAATGGTACTATCAATTCAGGATTTTAGCAAAATTATAATTTTGCCCTTGAAGAGCATAAGGACTTTTTCAATTTAAAATTATTTGTATCCCTTCAATCTACTTTGTAATCATCAAAATCAATCTAGGAGCAACACTATGTCAAACGATTAGTCACAGATAAACTTGGACCTAGGTCTGACAAATGCTCATTCATAGGGTACCCCAAAGAGACAAAAGGATATTTTTTCTACCATGCTGATGAACAAAAGGTGTTCGTCAGCCTTAAGGCAATCTTTTTAGAAAAGGAGTTCCTTGGTGAAGGAACCGTTGCCTCTAAGGTTGAGCTTGATGAAGTTCAATAGGTAGAAGGACCGACGTCAATAGCTAAACCTGAGTCGGATATGATTAGATCAGATTTGGAGCCCAATGTACCTGCACCATTAAGGTGATCCAATAGAGTATCGCATCAGCCGGACAGATACAACGGTTTCTTAGTCCGGGATGGTGATCCCATCGAATTTGATGAGAATAATGAGGATCTGATCACCTATATAGATGCAATGCAGAGACCTGATTCTGAGAAATGGCTTGAAGCCATGAAATCCAAAATGGAGTCTGTTGCCCAGCTATGCAACCCAAGAGGGGGGGGGGGTGAATTGGGTTTCTAAGAATTTAAACTTAATTAAAAACTTATGATGAACAAGATGAAGATTTTAATTCAATATTAATTACCTGAAGCAGAATTGCAAGGATATAATAAAGAAATAAGGTAAAGCGATAAAGCACACCACAAACACAAGGATTTATAGTGGTTCGGTGCCAACCTTGCACCTACATCCACTCCCCACTCTCCTACTTGGGAATTTCAATCTACTATGCTTGTATTCAACCTGAATACAAAACATCAGAAACTCCGACACTAGCTATCCCAAGCTAGATCACTTGTTTCCCGGGTATAAGTAAACCCAAAATACTCCGATTTCAGGTTCGGATCAACCTTTTCTTGTTTTGGAAATCTTCCAAAAATAAGAACAATTACTTACAAGAGTAAGATAATTTAGAGCACAGATTAATACAATAACTGCTCCTTAAATGAGCGAATATAACAATAAATACTTTACTCAAATGAAGAAACCCTTTTTGGATTTTCTCAAGGTGGATGAACGCTTGAATGAACACTTGAGAAGAGGATGATCGTTGATTGAAGATCTCTTGAAGACTTTGAACGATCTCTAAATCAAAGTTGAAACAGTAGGCGTGACAAATCCTCTCTTTGAAAGCTCTTGAGTCTCTTTCACAATCTCACATGTGGATTTTGGATCCTCTTTTCTTTTTCTCTCAAATATCTCGTTGATCTCAGGCTTTTTCGTGCAGATTTCGGATCCACTCTCTTCTCTTGATCTCACGTTTGATCTGCTATTTAATCTGCAATTTCTTTCACCATTTGAAGCATTTTATTGCATTAGAAGCAAGAGAAAATAATTTAGGCAGATAAAGAGCCGTTAGAGCAATTTTAGGAAGCATAAAAGGCAATTAAAATGGACAAAAAAATAGCCGTTGCTGACATTTTCCGTCGCAGGGGTCGACTCATGAGTCGACTCATGCTTCAGGGGTCGACTCATGAGTCGACCTCTGTTGCAAAGACCAGAGAATGATTTTTTGGAAATTCTTGGCTCAAATCAGCAGGGGTCGACTCATGAGTCGACTCATGCCTTGTGGGTCGACTCATGAGTCGACTCACAGGTCGTGCCAAGCCAGAAAACTAGCATGCCATGGGTAATTTTTGCGTGCCAATCAGCTCATAGTGCCATGAGTTGACTCATGAGTCGACTCATGCACTTCAAACCTTCATAACTTCAAAAATATAAGTCCAAACATAATAAAATTTTCACCAATAGATTTCAAATCATTTGTTCTACCAAATGATACTATCAAATTAGGATTTTAGTGAAATTATGATTTTGCCCTTGAAGAGCATAAGGACTTTTTCAATTTAAAATTATTTGTATCCCTTCAATCTGCTTTGTAATCATCAAAATCAATCTAGGAGTAACAATCTCCCCCTTTTTGATGATGACAAAACATTTGAACAAAAGCATTTATGTGAATCAATAATTTCAAAAGAATGCATTATACATTTATATGCTTGAAAAGAGTAAGATTCTTTTGGCATGTAATATAAATGATCATATACAAAAATAGTTTGTCCATTTGCTTAAAGATTTGAAGATATACTCATTGGATTATGTGATTTTGGTGTTAGAGCAGACAACTTGTTTTTGTTATCAGATCAAGCTGTATTTTGAAAATTTCATTCTCATTTGATTTTAGTTTTAGCATCAGAGCAAAAAAAAAAAAATACTTATGTGCTTTAATTGCTTTTTTTGATAAAAAATAATTATGTGTGCAAAAGTATGTTTAAGAGTTGATTTTGAAAGTGTATTAGCTCATTTTGTGTTTAAGATATATCAGAACAAAAATAAATTTTGCAATGTATCAGAGCAAGAAAAATAATTTTACAATGTATCAGAGAAAATTTTATAATGTATCAGAACAAATTCTATGATGTATCAGAGCAAGTTAAAAAAAAATTTTAAGATGTATCAGAGTAAGTTGGAATTTTGAAGTATATCAAAGCATATTTAAAGTTCTTAAAGTAAATCAGAGTATATGTAAAGAAGTAGTTTAAAAGTTACATAATTGCATTGTACTTAGCATTGTACTTTTGATATTGTTCTTTAAATTCTTCAATTAATTTCTCATAATTTGTAATTTTGCTTTTGGGGTTTTGCCTTTGATGAGTTGCTTTTTGTTTAATTTCTCCCCCTTTTTCTTTCATAATTTAGGGTTTTGCTTTTAATGAGTTGCTTGCTTTTTGTTTACTTTCTTCCCCTTTTTGACATCATCAGACATGGTTAACTTCTCCTTTTTCTGAAGTATTCTTTAATTTCTCCCCCTTTAGAGTATATCACAGATATTTGCTCCCCCTTAATATAGCAATTATCAACAGCAAACAACAACAAAGAGAAGACAATATTTCAACAAGGAGAATATATATAACCAAAATATGATCAACATCATTACAAAAGGTAGAAATATAGGTAAAAGATGATTCCATTAATATCATAATTATTTCAATACATAGTTCATATTATAAAAATCAACCAGCTAATTGTCAATACATGGCCCCAAAATACATATCCTAGAACAAGACACTAACTCCTAGGATCTAGTAATGATCAAGACAAGTCAATGATCGGAGTCATCAGATATGGTATGAGAAGCTGATGGATCAGAAGTGCATCCTCTACCCCGTCTGCCTCTGGCACGAGCAGGAGAGCGAGATGAACTGGGTGGCTGAGTACGCTGAGATGCTAAGGACTGAACAGAAAGGGTGAGCCGGATGGAATCAAGTACGTTCAATGCTTTGGAAACAGATTGAAGTAGAGCAGTGAACTGAGTTGTAGCATGCTCACTCGATCCTCGGATCTCTTTCCTCAGTAACTCATATCCTCCCTCTAGTGCTCCTCTGAGCCTTCCAGCCTCTGCAGTGAGGTCTGTGACCTCAATAGTAGACTCCTGTGGCTTGGGATGGGCCAAAGCAAGGACTTGCCCCTGCAAGTCTAGAACTCTGCCAGTCAATCTCCAGACTGTGTCCTCAAGCTGCTGGATCCGAATGGACTGATCTGATATCATCTGAATCACAGTGGAGATGTGGGGAGTCATGGTCTGATCAGAAGAAGTGGCTCTCGGTGCAAAAGAAGTACTACTCCACTGGCTAGATAGTAAGGTAGCCACACGCTGTGATATATGCTCGATCTGATCGTCAGCCAGTCTGAAATCTGATGGATGTGCTCTGATCTCTGACTGATACACTGGTGTGGGAATCCTAGTAAACTCTGAAGGGCCAGCCTCTGTATCAGGAATGAACTGTGTATCTGGTGATGCTGCCCTGAAATCATGTACAGGAGAAGATGGACCTTCTTCTTCTATTCTGCCTTCAGTTCTGTCTTCAGCTCTTGTTTCAGCTCTATCCTCAGTTCTTTCTTCAGAGCCCTTAATCCAACCACCATCAGTCTTTGTAATTCCCATTCTGTGCAGGCTGTGTTGGTTGAAAGTGTCCACATGAGATAGCTTGGTAGGTGTCTCCCCCTCACAGCTAACTCCAAACCTCCTAAATACTCTAGTAAGGGCCATACCATAAGGCAAGTGTGCCTTGGATCTGTTCAAAGTTTCTCTCATGGCCTCTATCATAAGTGCAGGGAGGTTCAGTGGGGTCTGAGTGATGACATGAAACATGATACATACATCTCTGCCAGACAGTAGATCATGCCTACCACTCCTAGGAAAGAATAGCTTTGTTACCATCTGATGCAGGACCCTCATCTCAATGGACAGAATCTTTGCTTCCAATTTGTTTAAACTTCCTGAATAGGTTTCTCCTAAAATAATTCTGATCCCCTCTTCTTTAATTGGGAGTTCCATATATGAGTATCCTTCACTAGGCAACTGAAGTATTTCTCTCAATATCCTAGAATCCAAGCAGATATCAATTCCCTTGACTGTTGAAGTCACTGACCCATTTCCATAATGTAGGTTCTGGTAGAATTCTCTAACTAGGTCAACATAGGTAACTTCCTTAAGGGAGCAGTAGAATTCCCATCCTTGATTTTTAATTTTACTTGCAAAAGTAAAGCCTTCTTTCTCAAAGAACCGAAAATCTATATTCTTTCCGGTTTCTACTTTTCTATCAGAAAGAGGATTCACACTGGGGCTTATGGAGGATTGAGAGGGACCTTGAGCAGGTACTGAAACTGGAGTGGGAGCACTGGAAGACTGACCAGCTTGCCTTTTCTTTCTGATAATTTCTTCAGGCTCACGGATTGACTTTCTTCTTTGGGGAAGCTTCATCTTTGGAGCCATATCCACTATAGTAGCAGGCAAGGAGACTTGAATTGAGTGGAGGAGGGATCACAAGAGAGTGAAGAAGGATTTTGGTGGAGAAAAGAAGTGGATTTTGGAAGATCAGTAAAGTGCTAGGGCACGTTCCAACCGCGCCAAGCAATGCAAGAAAGCACAGAAAATCCTTTTCAAGGTGGCGATTTTTGGTGGAGAGGAGGAGGGAGAATTGCTTCGAATTGGATCCTTGGATTTGGAACAAAAAGGATTAGATTGATATCTAGCACATAAACGAACACTAAACATGATATCAGGCCTACTTGCAGTTAAATATAATAATGAGCCAATCATACCTCTATAGTATTTTAAGTCTACACTTTTACCTTCATCATCCTTGTCAAGCTTACATGAGGGACTCATTGGTGTGCCAATTGGTTTGCAGTTCTCCATTCCAAATCTTTTGAGTAGTTCCTTGGTGTACTTGCTTTGGGTGATGGAGATTCCCTCTTTTGATTGTTTGATTTGGAGTCCGAGGAAGAAGGTGAGTTCTCCCATCATGCTCATCTCGAACTCCCCCTGCATAAGCTTAGCAAAGTCTTGACAAAGGGATTCATTAGTAGACCCAAAAATTATGTCATCGACATAAATTTGTATAACTAGCATATCATTTTGATTTCTTTTAATAAATAGGGTTGTATCTACATTACCTCTTGAAAAACCATTATTTAGTAGAAATTTACTTAGCCTTTCATACCATGCTCTAGGTGCTTGTTTTAATCCATATAAAGCTTTATTTAATCTAAAGACATGATTAGGAAAAGCATGATTTTCAAATCCAGGGGGTTGTTCTACATATACTTCTTCAGAGATATAACCATTTAAAAATATACTTTTAACATCCATTTGAAATAACTTGAATTTCATAAAGCAAGCATATGCAAGAAGAAGTCTAATAGCTTCTAATCTAGCAACAGGTGCAAAGGTTTCATCAAAATCAATTCCTTCTTCTTGATTATATCCCTTAGCAACCAGTCTTGCTTTATTTCTAATTATATTTCCATGCTCATCTAATTTGTTTCTAAAGACCTATTTTGTGCCAATTATTGAATAATCTTTAGGTCTTGATACTAAGGTCCAAACATTATTTCTTTCAAATTGATTAAGTTCCTCTTGCATAGCATTAATCCAATTATGATCATTTTCAGCTTCTTCAAAAGTTTTAGGTTCAAGATGAGATACAAAAGCACAATGATTAACTGCATCTCTAAGTGAAGAACGGGTTTTTACCCCATGCATAGGATCACCAATAATTAACTCCTTAGGGTGGTTGTGAACATACCTCCATTCCTTGGGTAGGTCATTTGTACCTTGAGGCTGTTCTTGAGTTTCTTCACCTTTCTCATTTTGTTCATCTTCTTGATCCTTATCTTCTGGAGTTGCTGAATCTTTCAGAGTGATCTCCTTCAAACCTTCTATTAGTGGATCTGCATCATCAACATCCTCATTCTTCCTTGAAGAAAGATCGTTAGATTCATCAAAGACAACATGTATGGACTCCTCAACTACTAAAGTTCTTTTGTTGAACACTCTAAATGTTTTACTAGTGGAGGAGTAACCTAGAAAGATTGCTTCATCTGATTTTGCATCAAATTTACCAAGTTTTTCTTTGTCATTATTTAATACAAAACATCGGCAACCAAAAACATGAAAATATGCAATATTTGGTTTTCTTCCTTTCCAAAGTTCATAGGGGGTTTTCTTTAAAAATTGTCTAATTAAAGCACGATTTAAAATGTAACATGCTATGTTAATAGCTTTCACCCAAAAATATCTTGGAAGGTTGCTTTCACAAAGCATGGTACGGGCCATTTCTTCTAAGGTTCTGTTTTTCCTTTCAACTACCCCATTCTGTTGGGGTGTCCTAGGAGCAGAGAAGTTATGGCCAATTCCATTTTCATCACAAAAATTTTTAAAATCTTGATTTTCAAATTCAGTTCCATGATCACTTCTAATATTTTGAATTGAAAACTCTTTTTCATTAGAGACTTTTCGATGAAATTTAGTGAAAATATGAAAAGTTTCATTTTTGTGAGCCAAAAAGAAAACCCAAGTAAAACGAGAGTAATCATCTATTATTACAAATCCATATCATTTTCCTCCTAGACTAGTGGTTCTTGTTGGTCCAAATAAGTCCATATGTAAGAGCTCTAAAGGTCTAGAAGTTGAAACAATATTTTTGGATTTAAATGAAACTCTAGTTTGTTTACCTAATTGGCATGCATCACAAATTCTATCCTTTTCAAAATTCAGCTTTGGCAAACCGAGAACTAAATCTTTCTTAATTAATTTTGAAAGAGAATGCATGCTAATATGTGCAAGTCTACGATGCCACAGCCAACTAGTTTCATTAACTTTAGCATTCAAGGATACTAGGCATTGCATGTCTAATTTGGCTAAATCATTCAAATCTACCATATAAACATTGCCATGCCTATGTCCTATAAATTTAATGCCATCGTTAATGGGACTGGTCACAATGCAAACAGATGATTCAAAAACTACTTTATACCCTTTATCACAGAATTGACTAATGCTAAGTAAGTTATGCTTTAAACCTTTAACTAATAAAACATTCTCAATGTATTTGGAGGGAGTGATACAAATGTTACCTATCTCGATGATCTTTCCTTTGCCATTATCTCCAAAGGTGACCATCCCTCCATCCTTAGCATCAAGCGTGATGAATTGTGATTCATCACCAGTCATGTGTCTCGAGCATCCACTGTCAAGATACCATTTCCTGTTTCCTTTTTGGGATGCTAGACACACCTGCAAGCAAAGGTCAAGTTTCTGTCTTAGGTACCCAAGCTTTCTTGGGTCCTTTTTGGTTAGTCAAAATGGTTCCTTTTGGAACCCATATTTTCTTTGTGTTTGCATATTTGTTAATAAGACATGTGTACGATTTATGTCCTATTCTTCCACACTTGAAACAGGTAATATTTGTCGACTTGTTACTTGAATAATTTACATAAATATCCTTCAGAAATTTTTGTTTCTTCAGGGGTTTATAGCCAAGTCCAGCCTTATCATATATAGCTTTTTGATTATCAAGGATCATATTTAGTTTGTTTGAACTTAAGGTGAACTTATCTACTATAGATTTCAGCTTGTTAATTTCATCCTTAAAGTTTTGATTTTCTTGAATCAATGTGAATTTTTCAATTGAAAGGTTTTCAGCTTGTTTTACTAAGGACTGATTTTCCAATTTCAGTTCTTTGTTTTTCTTTCCTAGTTTCTTTAATTCATCAATTGAATCATAGAATGCTTCATGCAATTCTTCAAAAGTAAATTCACTAGTGGATTCAGAAGTTACCTCATTTTCGTGTGCCATCAGGCACAGGTTGGCTTGTTCTGTTGAGGTTTCCTCGTCGGAGCTTGAGTCATCACTCGCACTCCAAGTCGCCATCATTGCCTTCTTTTTGAACTTCTTTGGACCTTTCTTCAGTTGTGGACATTCGGATCTGAAATGTTCCGGCTTCTTGCACTCGTAGCATTTAAGGGGTTGATCTTTCTCTCTTTCTTTGCTATGTTCCTCTTTTGTGAATTTCTTTCTCATCCCCTGTTTCCTTTTTCTTAGAAACTTCTTAAATTTTCGGGTGATGAGTGCCATCTCTTCATCCTGTTCTTCATCTTCAGAGTCATTCGCTTCATAATCAGGCGAAGTTGTGGATTTGAGGGCAATGGTTCTTTTCTTTTTGACTTCATCCTCTTGATGTTGCTTCATGCTAAGTTCATGAGTCATCAAGGATCCAAGAAGCTCTTCTAGAGGTAGAGTGTTCAAGTCCTTTGCTTCTTGGATGGCAGTCACCTTGGCTTTCCAAGTTCTTGGCAGTGACCTGAGAATCTTTCTTACAAGTTCACTGTTAGTATAAGATTTGCCAAGACTCTTCAAACCATTAATTATATCAGTAAAATGAGTATACATAGCAGTTATGGACTCATCATGCTCTATTTTGAACAATTCATATTTATGTACAAGCATGTTTATTTTAGACTCTTTTACTTGATTTGTTCCCTCATGGGTTACTTCTAACCTATCCTATATTTCTTTAGCAGATGCACAAGTAGAAATGTGATTAAATTCACTTGCATCTAGTGCACAATAAAGAACATTCATGGCTTTGGCATTTAATTGTGCCAATTTCTTGTCAACCTCATCCCATTCTTTTTCGGGTTTGGTTGACTCCTCACCATCTATAATCTTGGTGGGTGTGTGAGGACCGTTCACTATAATACTCCACATATCATAGTCGAGTGCTTGTATGAAAATCTTCATCCGAGCTTTCCAATAGGTGTAATTAGACCCATTGAAAAGTGGAGGTCGGTTTGTTGATTGCCCCTCGGCTAGAGAAGTACCAACATGGGTTGCCATAGATCTTTGGCTCTTTGATTGTTAGATCAAAGAAGGGCTAGAGCACCGAGCTCTGAAACCACTTGTTGCCCAGCTATGCAACCCAAGAGGGGGGGGGGGTGAATTGGGTTTCTAAGAATTTAAACTTAATTAAAAACTTATGATGAACAAGATGAAGATTTTAATTCAATATTAATTACCTGAAGCAGAATTGCAAGGATATAATAAAGAAATAAGGTAAAGCGATAAAGCACACCACAAACACAAGGATTTATAGTGGTTCGGTGCCAACCTTGCACCTACATCCACTCTCCAAGCTCCTACTTGGGAATTTCAATCTACTATGCTTGTATTCAACCTGAATATAAAATGTCGGAAACTCTGACACTAGCTATCCCAAGCTAGATCACTTGTTTCTCGGGTACAAGTAAACCCAAAACACTCCGATTTCAGATTCGGATCAACCTTTCCTTGTTTTGGAAATCCTTCAAAAATAAGAACAATTACTTACAAGAGTAAGATAATTTAGAGCACAGATTAATACAATAACTGCTCCTTAAATGAGCGAATATAACAATAAATACTTTACTCAAATGAAGAAACTCTTTTTGGATTTTCTCAAGGTGGATGAACGCTTGAATGAACACTTGAGAAGAGGATGATCGTTGATTGAAGATCTCTTGAAGACTTTGAACGATCTCTAAATCAAAGTTGAAACAGTAGGCGTGACAAATCCTCTCTTTGAAAGCTCTTGAGTCTCTTTCACAATCTCACGTGTGGATTTTGGATCCTCTTTTCTTTTTCTCTCAAATATCTCATTGATCTCAAGCTTTTTCGTGCAGATTTCGGATCCACTCTCTTCTCTTGATCTCACGTTTGATCTGCTATTTAATCTGCAATTTCTTTCACCATTTGAAGCATTTTATTGCATTAGAAGCAATAGAAAATAATTTAGGCAGATAAAGAGCCGTTAGAGCAATTTTAGGAAGCATAAAAGGTAATTAAAATGGATAAAAAATAGCCGTTGCTGATATTTTCCGTCGCAGGGGTCGACTCATGAGTCGACTCATGCTTCAGGGGCCGACTCATGAGTCGACCTCTGTTGCAAAGACCAGAGAATGATTTTCTGAAAATTCTTGGCTCAAATCAGCAGGGGTCGACTCATGAGTCGACTCATGCCTTGTGGGTCGACTCATGAGTCGACTCACAGGTTGTGCCAAGCCAGAAAACTAGCGTGCCATGGGTAATTTTTGCGTGCCAATCAGCTCATAGTGCCATGAGTTGACTCATGAGTCGACTCATGCACTTCAAACCTTCATAACTTCAAAAATATAAGTCCAAACACAATGAAATTTTCACCAATAGATTTCAAATCATTTGTTCTACCAAATGGTACTATCAAATCAGGATTTTAGTGAAATTACAATTTTGCCCTTGAAGAGCATAAGGACTTTTTCAATTTAAAATTATTTGTATCCCTTCAATCTGCTTTGTAATCATCAAAATCAATCTAGGAGCAACAGAGTCCATGAAGGTCAACGATGTATGGATATTGGTTGACCCACCTGAAGGGGTTAAACTCATTGGGTATAAATGGGTGTTCAAAAGGAAGAGGGGCGCAGATGGAAAGGTGGAGACCTATAAAGCCCATCTGGTTGCCAAGGAGTATCGTCAACGTTATGGTATTGACTATGACGAGATGTTTTCCCCTGTGGCAATGCTCAAATCCATTCGGATAATGTTTGCAATAGCTGCCCATCTGGATTATGAGATCTGGCAGATGGATGTAAAGATAGCTTTCCTGAATGGAGAGCTGACCGAAGAGGTGTATATGATACAACCTGAGGGGTTTACATCCACAGATGAGTCCAAGGTGTGCAAGCTTCAGAGATCCATTTATGGATTGAAGCAAGCTTCTTGGAGTTGGAACATGCGTTTTGATAAGGTGATCAAAATGTATGGCTTCATTAAGAATGGAGAAGAGCCCTGCATCTATAAATGAGCAAATGGTCCAGTTGTGGTATTCCTTGTCTTGTACGTGGATGACATTCTCTTAATCAGGAATGACATCTCCGCACTACAGGGAATAAAAGTTTGGTTGTCATCACAGTTCTCCATGAAGGACTTGGGTGAAGCATCCTACATCCTAGGGATGAAGATCTATAGGGATAGATCTAAAAAGATACTTGGGTTATCCCAGTCCATGTACATAGACACTGTGCTGAAGAGGTTCAGCATGGAGAATTCCAAGAAGGGCTATCTATCGATAGGCCAAGGAATTTCTCTCTCTAAGAATGATTGTCCGACAACTCCAGAAGAGAGAGAGTGTATGAGTAGAGTCCCATATGCTTCAGCCGTGGGATCTATCATGTACGCCATGACATGTACAAGACCAGATGTGGCATACTCACTAGGAGTAGTGAGTAGATACCAATATGATCCTGGAGAAAATCACTGGAAAGTGGTTAAAGCCATCCTTAAGTATTTGAGAAATACTAAGGACCAAAGGTTGGTTTATGGCGAGTCAGATCTGAAACTTGTGGGGTTCACAGACTCTAGCTTTCAATCTGACCATGATGACAGCAGGAGCATGTCGGGTTATATCTTTACTCTGAATGGTGGAGCCATCTGCTGGAAGAGTTTCAAGCAACATACTGTGGCAGACTCTGTTTGTGAAGCGGAGTACATCACAGCATCGGATACCGCGAAAGAAGCTGTGTGGCTGAGGAAATCCATCACTGAGCTCGGAGTAGCACCCTCCCTCGATGGTCCAGTCCTACTCTACTGTGACAGCACTGGTGCCATAGCTCAGGTGAAGGAACCCAAAGCACATCAGTGAATGAAGCACATCTTGCGCCGCTTCTACCTGGTCTGAGAGATCGTGGATCGAGGTAACGTCGACCTTTAGAAGATCGACGGAAAGGAGAACCTGGCTGACCCCTTCACTAAAGCCCTGGCAATAAAGGAGTTCGACAACCACAAGTCAAAGATGGGTATTAGATACTGTACCGAGTGGCTTTAGGACAAGTGGGAGTTGTTGGGAAATGTGTCCCAAAAAGCCAATCGTCAAGCTGTTGACGGTTGAGCAACCAAGTATTGTAATTGATTTGTTAATAAATAAAATATATTTGATATTTTCATCATAAGCTTTCATCTTCTAATGAACTCCGTTGTTATGATGAAGTCCTTAGGACTATTTAGATTCGATAAAGAGAGGATTTATCGATTAGTCCTTAAAACTGTTCACGACCAAATGATAGGCTGTTAATAAGGACGACAGCTTCTATCGAGCATAGGTCACTGTAGGCCATATGGGTTGGTTGTCCTCTTAACCAAAGAGTGTGAAGACACTGGTATGGTATACAGGTGAGATGTAAGGGTACATCGTCATTGAACATGACCAACTCCAGAGTATTCTGCTATCGAGAATGTCTCTGATGGGATATAGGTATAAGTGTCCCTTAGACCTGAGATCGTCTCAGTGACTTGCAAGAAACTCACTGTGCTTTGGTACTGGACTAACTGAATTTCTAATTCAAGGATGGAAGGCTTCTAGGCACAGTCAAGTACTTGCAAAGTCAGAGTGTGATCGAGATGGGATTGATCACTCCAAGAGTTGGAGAAGAATGAGTCACTGTATTTCAATTTAGCAAAACCTTAGCCAGGGTAATCCATTAGATGGATTTGATATTTTAAAATACAATGTGGACAACCTGATCAGAGTTGACAGTTGAGCTCTAGGGTGTCCTATGATCATTTTGGTCAAGAGGATGAATTATATGAAAACTATATCCGCATGGGTTCTAAGGATGTTGTTCTACACATTCGACCTATCCGGTCGTCGGGTACCATTGCTAGATGGTCACTTCGATTGATACAAAAATTTATTTCTATGCTACCGGCTTAGGTTCGGACCTATGAGGTCACACACATTAGAGTTCATAATCCGATCGGATGGTTGATCAACGATTAAGAATCATTCTAGGATTAAATGATCAATACGATTGACATTTAACCCAGTGCAAGTGTTACAGGAGGATCGATTAGCAATTCGATTGCTAATTGGCTTAATTTGATTAAGCCAATGGGCTGAGATTAAGTCTAATTAAATATGATTTAATTAGATTTGATTTGGGCTTGATTGGATCAAGTCCAATTAGTTTATTGGATAAGCCAAGTGTAAGGAAAAACTAGTCCTAGTTCAACTAGGACTTGGGTCAATCTAATTTCTAATTTGATTAAAAAATTAAATCAGATTTAAATCTAATTTAATTTGATTAAATTAGATTCTTAATTGGGTTAAGACCTATTTTAATTAGGTTGATCTAATTTTAGTTTGATTTGGTTTGAGAAACCAAATTAAAACAAGTCATGAGATAGAATCCTAGTAAGACTAGGATTCCACCTTGCGCCACATAAGCCTTCCCCACGCCCTCTCTCTTATTCAACGTCAATCTCTACTTATTTTGTGTGACAAAAGCCCTCTCCCAGGTCTCTCCCACGTTCACAAAAGGTTTCCTCTCTTCTTTCTTACATGGAAGGTGGTTTGGATCAAATCAAAAAGGAATAAGTTTGGATTTCGAATTCTATGAGATAGAGTTTTAAAAATTCAAAACTCTTTCAATTTTGCACCGAATTTATCCAAATTTTTTTTTGAAATTTTTGTGGCTTTTAGGGTATACATTGTGCACCCTTTTCTGGTGATCCATGCATGAAAATATGGAGGAGGTGCTCAAGAGTTGGGCGCCCCTTAACTTGCCATGTTTGGATAAGCCTTGACTAGGTATTTGACCTAGACAAGGACTCTATCATATTTCTCTGTATAAAATGAGTTTCTTCATAAAACTTTTGGAGAAGATATAGATTTGAAAGACCTTTGGGCCATCCAAAAATTAGAGATAAAGGCCTTTGGGTCGTGGAGATATAATAGACACAAGTTAGGGTGTCTAGAGAGAAAAACGAGAAGAAGAAGAGGGTCTTCTTCTAGGGTTATTTGTTTCATATCTTTCCTCCCTCCATCTTGAGTTTTCTAAAATCATCTCAGATCTGAAACTCCTCCTTCTACTTTTCATCTTTGGAAGAGTCCAAATCAAGAAGAAGGAGGCACCTGATCAACCATCAAAGAAGGATCAGCGCAGTACTAGCATACTGTGCTGATTTCCTGGAGCAGGACTTCTGATCGAGATTCGTGGGCTCGTGTGGACGACTCCTAGAGGCTGGACATGTGTGCAGCTTGCAACATCATCCTCAAGCCCGGATCAATGAGGTTAGAACATCTAACTTGCAAGGTAATAGATCTGATCTATTGTTTAATACATACATTAGATGTAGTATAGAAACATGTTGATATGATCAACATGTAGTTCATGCTATATTTATATATTTTAATTTCTGATTTAATGCTATATAATAATCATGTAATAGGATCTTAGATCTAGAGATTCTCTGATTTTAAAAAATAAATTTTAATTTATTTTTGTCTTCCGCTGTATGATCTTGAAAAAGTTTCAAGATCTAACCCTGAAACCCTAGATCTGGTTCCAATAATAGCCCTCTCCAATAATAAATGAGAAACTCTAATCATGTTTATTAGTGAGATTGAGATCCCAATTCTTAATTGAAGCCTTATGATTACACAACAAATCTTTATTAGTTCAAAGATAGGAAACTCTTTTTCAATTGCATCCCTATGCAACTCTCAATTATATTTTGGCCTCTAAAATACTTATAGCCTTGTGGTTACATAATAAACTATAATATTTTAATTAAGTTAGATCTTTTATTTTTATATAGTCATATTTGAATAATGCTGTCCTTGTGGTTACACAATAAAGCAACACATTCAAATATGCCATAAGAATCTCTATGCACTAAGAGACTATTACACCAATCCCTATAGTAAGCCTTGTGATTGCACAACAAATCTACTATGGCTCCTGACATGATATTGGCTTAGTATGAAAGAAGGCTTGGATAGTATTTTCAATACTAAGCACTCAAAATTTAAAACTAATTAACTATGATTGGTCAGATAAGTATAAGATTGATGGAAAGCTCTTCGTGCTTTCGCAACTATCTTAATCAAATAACCACTGCTCTTGAACAACTTTTCTTAGGCACCAATTAATCAATCAATTCTAAACTCGATTAGCTTTTGATTTCCTTCACTATGATTAATATAATTTTTATGAGGGTTTCTTGGTCTCATACACATCCTAACTTATAACAACATATGTTTATACATAAGAAGCATAACAACATATGATTACATTCACAATGAATCTTATAACATGATCATGTACATATTATCATACATAACTAACACCTGATCTAATTTATGATTATAATAATGATCTTTGATTGAGCCAATCAAAGGTTGCTCTGATACCGCTGTAGGGTTACAGTGGCACAGTGGAAGGTTGAATTTTAAAAAATTTCTTAATGAAATCCAAAGCTACCGAAACCCTAAACCCAAGATCCCCTTGTTGATGTCAACCAAAGGCTGTATATAAAAGGTAGAAATAGCAAGCATACCTCTTTAATTCTGATTTGATGATGAACCACTTTTACAAGATATACAAATGTATGCCCTCCAATGGTGATCCACATAGGACTTGATCAAGGAAGCACTCTTCTTGAAATCTTGCTTGCTAAATTCTTCTTCAAGAATTCTCTAGCTTTTTTAGGATCAAAACTTTTCTAAACTTTCTTCTCCTTTTCTTTTTCTTCTAGTCTCTCTACTAGTCATTTCTAATTCTCTTCCTAAGCTCTTGTCTTAAAATGATAGACTTCTCTTAATAAGAAAGACTTTATCTTAATAAGAGAAGGAAGAGAATTGCTCAGACTTCGATGCCTTGGACTCTCGAATATGAGTTCTATTTATAATTAGAGTGGAGATGCCCCTTAGAAACAATGCATTCCAAGCCCATGCATCTCTTCATCTAAATAATGATGTATTTAGATAAGTCCCTTTCAAGTAACAGGACTTCTTAGGGTCAAGGGGCGCACCACACATTTCTTCCAGAGAAATGTTATATTGTTTCATCATTAGAAAGTCGTATATACTACTTTCCATAATCTGATAAGCTTTCCTCCTCTACCTGGGGCATTGGATTTGATCTAGAAACTCATTAGATGGGTGAAAGAAGGGATGAGGGGCCACCAACTAACCTGTTTAAAGCAGAAGGACTTCTAGGTGCCATCTAAAGAAATCTTTCTCATGTCTCTTTCGAGAAAAACTTGCTCCATGCCACCCAAGGAGTGTGGACTTTGGTCAAAGCTTATCAGAAGGTGTGAAGGGAGAGAGAGGGTCAAAGACCCCAAGCAAAAGGAGTCTTACCCCTTCTCCATGCCAAAAAATAATTTGGCACCGAATTTTCTTTTGTGCCAACAGAGTCCCATGCACCTTGGACTCTGTATGTAGGCTTCTAGATAAGGCTAAGAGCCAAATTAGGATTGGTGCTTCCTTATGGCTAAATCTAATCTAAGTCTAACTTAAATAGGTTAGCCATTTAGACAAGATTTCGAACCAAATCTAATTTGGTTAGGAGTAGGGTTAGCCAAGATGTGCTAGCATGCTAATTAGCAACCCAATTAGGATCCGTTAATCCTAATATAATTTAAATAAATTTTTTGATCAATTTTTTAATGTGTGTGACCTATTGGATTTTACATCTAGTCAACAGTATATCCAGATGCATGTTGACCTAATTTGGTTAGTATCTTTCTAATCAATTTAAGCCAAATACATGTTAATCCAAGTTAACCAATTAGAACTCCTTCTAATTGATTCATGAACTAAACTCTTTAATTCATGAGAATCTACAAAACAAGATTAACGTCTAACAATATATCATGCCTATCCGAAAGATATAAAATTTAATAGAAATATCAAATATATCCTTTAGTGATAAATTATCATACAATTCAATTCTTCGATCATCCTGCATCCCAAATATATTTATGAGTATGGATTCATATCAAATTCAATTATATATTCATATCAATTATCCATCAATCAATGATAATTCTAATGATGAAATATTAATTTTTTTTTTAATTTTTATATTACTTTGATCAAAGACTTTTTGAGTCATCTAGAGATTAGAACACATAGAATGACATCTTCTCTTATTAGGAGTGATCGATTTCTTGTTGACTGACTCATAACCTTTATACACATTCCATCATATCTAGAATATTTTATACATGACTTAGTCATGAATAAGTGTGAACCAAAATATAGATTTATGTGTTAGATACCATGGTGGTCTCAGATCTAAGGACCACTTACACAACTTCTACTCGAGAACTATCTTTTGATATGTAAGTAAGACTCCATAAGATGTTCTTTCTGTGGATCAATTTAGTAAACTTATTCTCTAATGAGCATCCATATCTTTGTATTAGTATCTCCACATAAGTGATTGTGAGATCAATCACCCCTCTATTGAGCATACATAGGATATGTCAGTCTTACCAGAATCATTAATCTCCGACTCAGTGATCCAATTACTGAGAATATTTTAGATTAGAATTTTAAAATTTTGGATCTCACTAGTACGATCTTATCATGGATCTAAAATCATTGCCCTAACCTATGAGGTCATCATAATCTTAAAGATAAATAAGATACAGCAAATGATAATTTTTTTTATTTTATTTATTAAATAAATAATATTAATATATGAGTTGAAAGATAATATAGAAAAGTCTTTATCGCATCAACTATACAATTGATTTATAGGGCAATAATCTTTTACAACCAAGTTACAAAAATACCAAATCTATCTTAGCTCATATGTAGATTTTAGATGTCTTTGCAAACTATAATTTGATTCTTAGTTTCTTTTCTTACTACCTGTGTAAGTTCTTGTACTTCTCTTTTCTTTTCATGCCTTTCTTTTAGCCATTTGGGATATTTCACTTGTGTCTGTATTGGTGAAAGAAAATTTGAAAAGATATCACAAGCATGTACATAATCATTTTTTTAAGCAAATTTTCTTCTATAGATAATGATATCAATCCAAGAAGGCAAAAGAAAAATTGTCAAGAGGAATTGACTAAAAACATGTACATAAAATAAGATACTAAGTTTTCTCTTTTCTATATTCATAAGTAAAATATAAAAATGAAGAGAAAGACTTTCTAGAAATAAATTATTCATGAGAAAACATAAAATGATAGGTTTGTCCCAATGGTATATAAAGACACCTCTAGAAGGTTATTTGGTGCATGCGATAGATAATTGTAACTACTGCTTCTCATGATAGATATGTTTTACCTCCATAGCCACCAATCGTAAAAATAAATAAGAAATCTATATAAGTAATATAGGAAAAAAAATCAAAGTCCATAGTTAGGCTACATTGGTATGTCCCTCAACCATCATACTAGTTAATGAAAAATGGTGTAACTGAAATAGAACACAAACAAGGAAAAATGCCAAATTATACACTGATTGAGTTGTCAGAGAAAATACATTACAAATATTCATCCATCTCTTGTACAGAACCAAAACAGATGTTCATCATATATATTTTGTGATCTAAGATGAGAAGGTTGATCATCTTTTTTTATCGAAAGAGCATACTAGTTTGGAGCTGGATAAGGGACAGTGAGGCAGTGAATAAAAGGTCAAGGGATGGGGAAGGGTAGTTTCGAAGAGAAAAATTTCAGCATGGAAATGCTTCTTGTTGGTGCAGAATTCTGCCGACGCCGGAGAATCTGGAGTCGAGATGGCTGCGGCCGCCATCGGGACCTACAAGGAAAGTCTAAACTGGAGTTGGGGGTGCTCCGGCAAGACCCTCCGATACTCAAGTCAGTACTCTGCTTCAATAGAAATGGAGTACTCAAATGAGATTTTGGCAGAGTTCGAGATAGAGTTTTGAGCTTAGAGAAGAACGTATCTGGGGGTCCCTTTTTATAGACGGAGAGCGTAACTAATCGATAGCGACATCTGTAACCATCTGGTAGTGGGCCGTTCATGGCCATGCGAAGTTTGTTGCGGAGAGTAGTGGCGTCAGTGGGCCGTTCAGAGCCACGTGGAGTTTGTTAGGGAGAGTGGAGTGGCATCCGTTGTCGCAACTTGCCAGAGAGTGGTGGGACCACGTAGAATCTGTTACAGAGAGTGGAGTGGGGTAGTGGCCATTATCGTGACTTGCCAGAGAGTTTGGGCCTGTCGGCTGAAGCTCGGTTGGGACGTCTGATGGAACGGAATGGCTCTCTATCTCTGCAATCTAAGAGAAGCTCAAATATTTTTGAGGTTGCTGACGAGTCCATTATTGTCGGGTGCCTAGAGTGCTGATGCTCCAGGCGAAAGTCATCTACTGTAGAAGCTCGGATGGAGACTTTCTGTTGGAGCAGTTCAGTTTCATGAGAAATCCGACAGAGGGTCGACCGACAGAGGACTTCAGATGGCATTGTGGGGGTTCATCCGTTGGAGGAGTCTTGAGGATACTGTGGAAGGTCGAACGTTGGAGGAGTCCGGGATATGGTTCTGCTGCAGAAGTTCGGACGGAGTCCAGCCCTCGTAGGAGTCTGAAAGGAGGTCACTTATTATAGAAGCTCGATCGAAGATCAGTTGTCGTGGAAGCTCGGATGGAGACTTCTTATTGTAGAAGTCCCACTGCTGGAGAAGCTTGGTCATTGATGAAGTCCGAAAGAAGTTTGGAGCAGAGATCCGGTGGAGCCTATCCATCGTAGAAGTTCGTTTGGAATTTGTATGATGTAGAAGCTTGTCTGAAGATTTATCTGCTGGAGAGGCCCGATTGCACAAGGAATCTGACTGAAGGTCGGCTGATAGAAGAGTCCGAGAGGTGTTGCTGAAGTCCGACTGATGCTATTGAAGGTTGATGGCTGGAGAGATACGGCAGACACTGGAGGCGGTTGGCTGTTGTAGAAATTTGACTGCTGGAGCCCATCCATTGTAGAAGTTCATCCGAAATCCATCCGCTATGGAAGTTCAGATGGAGTTCGATTCTTATAGAAGTCTGGATGAGGATCGCTTATTGAAGAAGATTGACTGAAGTCCGTAGTAGAGATCCGGAGTAGACCGCTTGTAGTAGAAGTTTGGCTAAAATTCGGAAGGCGGTCGATCACCATAGAAACTTGGATGGAGTCTGGTTACTGTAGAAGTCCTGCTGCTGAAGAAGCTCAGTCATCGACGAAGTTCGAAGGAAGTTCAGAGTTAAGTCGATTGTGGCTGGGAGAAGTCTGGAAGAGATTCAGAGAATAGTCGACCACTGTAGAGAATCGGCTGAAAGTGAAGTTCAGAGAGTGTTTGGAGCAGTCTGGTAGATGAATGGAGAAGCTCATGATTGGAGATGTCCGGATGGTATGATAGGAGTTTGTCTGTTAGATGAATCTGGAGGACACCGTGGGAGGCCGACCGCTGCAGGAGTCCGGATGGTAATATGGAAGCTCGGACGGTCGGAGAGGTTCAGAAAGACGCTACGCAAAGTCAGAAGCCGGAAGAGCCCTGAGAGGGTCGGCCTCTTACGAACTTCGGCTGGGGTTATTTTATACCCAACACCAGTCTCCCTACTTTCGAGTTCGGATTTTGAATGAAGTACAGAGAAATTTTCATAGTCGAAGTTGCCTCTCTTGATTTTTATACTCGGTTGCTTCCAGATATTTTGGCGTTTGGCGTACTGGTGCCGGAGCCTTTTCATATCGAGGCGATCCGAAAAGATTTTTTTGAAATTCTCGCTGGAGCGTTGCTCTAGGTATGGCACAATAATGGTTCTGCCAGTTGCCAGCCGCTTTTAGCTGCCTGCCATAGTGAGTGGAACACGTGGTTGTTGTAGATCGACCAGAGGAGATCTGCAATCATTGTTGCGCCAGACCTCGTCACTTATTTAAATCCGCCAGTTGGAAAGGAGAAGATCGGCCAGTTGGAAGGGAGCTCATCTTGGCTCGCAACTCAGGTCGATCGTGATCGAGACTGGTTGAAGAAGTTCTCCGACCTTCAAAAGCAGCTGCAGGATGCTGAGGCAAACTACAACGCCTACCGAGTCGACTGGTGCGGACAAGTAGAGGACTACCAAAGGAAGCTCAAGACGGCGACTGACGATGTTGCCTGCCTTCAGAGGTAGTTGTTTGAGAGAGTCCAGTCCGCCTCTGCACAAGGCTCCGACGAGCTCCGCTCCTTGAGGGGGACTATGGAAGAACTGTCTATGGCCCTTGGGCAGGAGAAGGCCGAACTACAGTGACTGAAGATTCAACTGGCCTACGAGCAGCAGTCGATCAAAGATGCCGAGGCAGAGTCTGAAGTTCTGAGGAAGAGGCTTCAAGAGTCAGAGGGCGAGAGTCGACAGTTCCATCAGATGTATTGGGAGATGCTGTTAAGAAAGAAAGAACTAAAAGAAGAAGTCAAAAACTTAAAGCAATCCTCGATGATGGCTGGAACCGAGAGTTCGAAGTCTGAAGAAGCCGAGCTTCCTTAGAGCTTCTTTACCTTTTATTCTATGTATTCTTTCCTTTTCTTGTCATTTTTCTTTTTTGGCCTTCAAAGGCTTTGTAATGTGCACTTCGCTAATGAAATGAAAAGAAAATTTTCCATTACCTTATCCATTCTTGCATTAAGTTGTCATTTACTGAACTTCTTTTATCTTTTATCTTGTTCGATGTCGATATTGTTTGAAAGTTCTTGGTCGTCACCGTGTTGATTCGCCCTTTTTGTTTATGACCATAGGCCTTTTCGAGGCCATTTGAGTTTGTCGCTTCCTCTCGATGCTCGAGCTTGGGGGCCCGAACTTCTCGTTACCTTGAGGAAGTCAATTTTTTCTCAGCCAGTGTTGAGTTTCCTCTTAGAGACTGAGGGTTTTTGATAAGAGTCTCCTTTCTCGTTGAGATGAGATTCCTTGTGTCTTTGATGTAGTTTATTTTTTCCTTATTACTGGTGTAGTTCGTCGCTTTTTCTTTTTATCTCCTCTTTTTTTTTTATATTTGGACAAGGATTTTCTCTCTGCTCTTAGCGGGGTTATAGGGATGTAGAGGAGTCATTGAGGAGGCTTTTCTCCTCATCCGATCTTGAATGACTAAGTCTTCATTTATGTCAGGATGAGGTTCTCTTCCTGTTTCCGACACAGTCAATTTCAGCTCATGCTAGGATGAGATTTTTCTCTTGTTCCTAACAGGGCTGTGGGGGCACGTTAGGGCCGTTGCAAGGGCCTCTCCCCCCATCTGATCTCTAAATAATCGAGCCTTCGACTTTGCTAATGTTAGGATGAGGTTCTTCTTCTGTTCCTAACAAGGCTGTGGGGGCACATAAGGGCCGTTGTAAGGGCCTCTTCCCCCATCCGATCTTTAAATAATCGGGCCTTCGACTTTACTCATGTTAGGATGAGGTTCTCCTCCTATTCCTAATATGGTTGTGGAGGCACATAAGGGCCGTTGTAAGGGCCTCTCCTCCCATCCGATCTTTAAATAACCGGGCCTTCGACTTTGCTCATGTTAGGATGAGGTTCTCCTCCTGTTCCTAACATGGCTGTGGGGGCACATAAGGGCCGTTGTAAGGGTCTCTCCCTCCATCCGGCCTTTAAATAATCGGGCCTTCGACATTGCTCATGTGAGGATGAGGTTCTCCTCCTGTTCCTAACATGGCTGTGGGGGCACATAAGGGCCGTTGTAAGGGCCTCTCCTCCCATCCAGTCTTTAAATAATCGAGCTTTCGACTTTGCTCATGTTAGGATGAGGTTCTCCTCCTGTTTCTAACACGCTTGGTTTTGATTGTCGGAAGGAGCTACTCCCTGTTGTTATGAGCTTAAGCCAAAAAGATATGCAAATATAAAAGAAACTTTTATTTAAGGCAAAGTTATTGATAATACATTCGTAGATTTTTCGAATCCCATAGCTGTGGAAGGTCTGCCCTCCGTCGGGGTCCTCCAGAGATGGAGTTGATGATCCCAATTGGAGGCCGATCTTCAGGCTGCTCCTCCCTCCTTGGTGGCTCCAGTTGTGGCAGGGCCCTTGGTCAATCTTCCTTACCTTCAGATCGACGTTGAATGAATATGTCGAGCCGACCTCGTCTGATGAGCTCCTCGATCTCGTCTCAGAGCTGAATGCACTCCTCCGTGTCATGGCCGTGGTCATGATGATAGAGACAGGACTTGTTAGGGTTGCACTTCCTGGGGTGTGTGCGCATCCTTTCTGGCCTCGGCAGCTACTCCCTGACTTCTATTAGTACTTGGATTTTTGATGCGTTGAGAGAGGCATAGTTATGGAATCTTCCTGGAGGAGAGTCCCACCAAACTCTACAGTCTGGACTTCTCTGCCTACAAGCCCGGGGAGGAATCTGGACACGTTTGTGTCTGAAGGGAGTTCGAGAACATGGCCGAGCTTCACTCGACCCTTTTTCAACTACGGGCTTGCTGGAATCTCTCGCTTGTCGCTTCTTCGCGGCCTCCTCATCCTTCATCTTGAAGGCTTCTTCTGCTTGGGCATATCCTTCAGCCCGAGCTAGCAAATCAATGAAGTTTCTGGGATACTTCTTTTTCAAGAAAAATAGAAGATCATTTTTTTGAAGACCGCCCTTCAGGGTGGCTATCGCAATCAATTGGTCCAAGTTTCGGACCTCCAATGCGGTGACATTAAAATGGTTGACGTAAGCTCGGATGGATTCTCCCTCCTTTTACTTGATGTTAATGAGGAACTCCGAACCTCTCCGGAGATGCCGGTTACTGACGAAATGAGCAACGAACTAGTGGCTCATCTGGTCAAAGGAGAAGATAGTACCCGACTTCAGTGTCGAGTATCAATTTTTTGCTGCTCCCTTCAAGGTAGACAGGAAAGCTCGGCACAGGATGGCATCTGGTGCGCCATAGAGTAGCATCATTGTCTGAAAGGCCTCCAGATGGTCAACCGGATCAAAGGTCCCGTCGTAGCTCTCGAATTGGGAGAGCTTGAAGTTCGACGGGATTGGTTCCTGCATGATCATTTGAGAGAAAGGAGGGTCAGTGTAGATGTCCTCACCGTAAGTAGTGGGAGCATGGCGGAGCTCTTCGATCCATCGACTCATCTCCCAAAATCTTTGATCCAGGAGGTCCTCTCGACTGTGAGTCTTGAGGGTCTTCTGGTGGAACAGAGGTAGGGACTCTCCGAGGGTGGAATCATGATCGGATGGTGGGCTCTCTGCCTTTCGCTTCCCCTTTTTGGGGAAGACAGGGCGACTTGCCCAAGTGGCCCATCCGATTGTCGGATTCTGAAACTCCGACAATGCTCTTTCCAGCCACACTGATACCTGCGGCTGCTGCTGCATGGCCTGCACTACTTCGGTGAGGCCCCTGACCTGCTAAACCAGCAAGTCAAACTGCTCCATGCCGACTACCGTTGCCGGAGGAGGAGGAGCCTGGAAAATTGGAGATGAGGTCGGAGCTTGCAGAACTCGTTGAGATCTGGCTGTGGAGGTCGTGGATCGCCTGGTGGATGCCTTTTGAGGAGGTATTAGGTGGAGATCTGGCAGGATAAGGAGAAGAAGATACCGGAGAAGATGACCGGAGACAGTCCCGTTGAGTACTCCTTTAAGAACAAGGGTACTGCGAAGACATAGGTGCCCTTTCTCTAGCGCTAATTTTGTTGGTGCAAAATTTTGCCGATGTTGGAGAAGCTAGAGTCGAGATGGCCGCGACCACCATCGGGACCTGCAAGGAAAGTCTAAATCGGAGTTCGGGGTGCTCCGGTAAGACCCTCCGACGCACAAGTCAGCACTTTGCTTCAACAGAAATGGAGCACTCAAATAGAATTTTGGCAGAGTTTTGAGATAGAATTTTGAGCTTAGAGAAGAACGTATTTGTGGGTCCCTTTTTATAGACGGAGAGCGTAACTGATTGACAGCGATGTCTGTAACCGCCTGGTAGTGGGCCATTCATGGCCACACAGAGTTTGTTGCGGAGAGTAGTGGCATCAGTGGGTCGTTTAGAGCCACATGGAGTTTGTTATAGAGAGTGGAGTGGCGTCCGTTGTCACGACTTGCCAGAGAGTGGTGGGACCACATGGAATCTGTTACAGAGAGTGGAGTGGGGTAGTGGTCATTATCGTGACTTGCCAGAGAGTTCGGGCCTGTCGGCTGAAGCTCGGTTGGGACGTCTGATGGAACAGAATGGCTCTCTGTCTCTGTAATCTAAGAGAGGCTCAGATATTTTCGAGGTTGTTGATGAGTCCATTATTGTCGAGTGCCTGGAGCACTGATGCTGCAGGTAGAAGTCATCTGCTGTAGAAGCTCGGATGGAGACTTTCTGTTGGAGAAGTCTGATTTCATGAGAAATCTGATAGAGGACTTCGGATGGCGTTGTGGGGGTTCGTCCATTGGAGGAGTCTTGAGGACACTGTGGAAGGTCAAATGTTGGAGGAGTCCGGGATACGATTCTGCTGTAGAAGTTCAGATGGAGTCTAGCTCTCGTAGGAGTCCGAAAGGAGGTTGCTTATTGTACAAGCTTGATCGAAGATCAGTTGTCGTGGAAGCTCAGATGGAGACTTCTTATTATAGAAGTCTCACTGCTGGAGAAGCTCGATCATTGACGAAGTCTGAAAGAAGTTCAGAGTAGAGATCTGGTGGAGCCTATCCATCGTAGAAGTTCATCTGGAATTTGTATGATGTAGAAGCTTGTTTGAAGATTTGTCTGCTGGAGAGGCCTAATTGCATAAGGAATCCAGCTGAAGGTTGGCTGATAGAAGAGTCTGGGAGGTGTTGCTGAAGTCTGGCTGACGCTATTGAACGTTGATGGCCAGAGAGATACGGCAGACACTGGAGGCGATCGACCGTTGTAGAAATCCGACTGCTGGAGCCCGTCCATTGTAGAAGTTCATCCGAAATCCATCCGCTATGGAAGTTCAGACGGAGTTCGATTCTTGTAGAAGTCTGGATGGGGATCGCTTATTGAAGAAGATCGGCTGAAGTCTGCAGTAGAGATCCGGAGTAGACCACTTGTAGTAGAAGTTCGGCTAAAATTCGGAAGGCAGTCGACCACCGTAGAAACTTGAATGGAGTCTGGTTACTGTAGAAGTTCTACTGCTGAAGAAGCTCGATCATCGAAGAAGTTCGGAGGAAGTTCAGAGTCAAGTCGATTGTGGCTGGGAGAAGTCTGGAAGAGATTCAGAGAATAGTCGATCACTGTAGAGAATCGACTGAAAGTGAAGTTCAGAGAGCATTTGGAGCAGTCCGATAGATGAATGGAGAAGCTTATGATTGGAGAAGTCCGGATGGCATGATAGGAGTTCTTCTGTTAGAGAAATCTGGAGGACACCGTAGGAGGCCGACCGCTACAGGAGTCCGGATGGTAATATGGAAGCTCGGACGGCCTGGGAGGTTCAGAAAGATGCTACGTAAAGTCAGAAGCTGGAAGAGCCCTGAGAGGGTCGGCCTCTTACGAACTTCGGCTGGGGTTATTTTATACCCAACACTTCCTCATGTGATTCTCTAGGCACCATGGAACTAAAATGAAGAGAGGAAGATGCGTAGAGGACTCAAGAAAGAAAAATTACTATATTGTTTTCCTTTACTTCCTCTTCTTCTAACTGTTGCGGGAGATTCCTGACTCCAATCGGGGTGGCTGGAGATGGTTGGAGATGAGCGGCGCAGCGCGGCATGCAAAATAAGTCTCGACTAGAGTTGGTTCTTGTGGGGACCTTCCAATGCCTAAGTTAGAAAAATATAATAGAGAAGGAGAGTGAGAGAAGTAGAGGGCATGCATATGTGCGTATTTGGAGGGTCATTTTTTATCTTTATTTATAGGGAGACAAGAGCCATAAGAGAAAAAACTATGGAAGACCATTCCGACCTCTTTGTCCGTACCACTCAGGATGTCCGAATTTATGAAATACAAGTATTGTCATGGTATGTTGGCCACCTGAGACTTGAGTAGTTCACTCGAGCATGGTCTAAGTAATTATTTCATCTGATTTGAGCTTTGGTAGTGGATGTCATCTTATCCTGCGTGCAATCAGCCACTCATCAAATGACCTGATTGGACGTGGCTTCATCTGATGTGTAGCTAGCCAATGGAGAGATATGGCCCCATATGGGGTGAAATGATTTGATGTGATGGGAGTTGACTCTCTCCACTGCAATAGCTTGCAAGTAGTGAGGAAAGTGTAGCTAGTGGCAAGAAGCAGGATCGACGCAGGATCCTATGGTCAAAGACAACATCAGGCTTAGGTCTTTTCTTGGATCTATGATTGATGCTCGGGTGTTACCCTTATGCGAGTGGTTAGAGGTCTACAGGTGGAGTCATGAGGGATAGGTAAAGCCGAATCTAGCCAGCCAAAGTCAGGATTAGTGGTTGAAGTTGGGACTGGCCGAACCTTACGATGATTGTTACGAGAGCATCATTATGTATTGAATGACTTCCTTCATCATGATTCTTTTTCAAATTTTAGGATGATATATCTACCACTAAGATTGTACTCATTTACCTCTACTCGATGCTATAGTAGCAACCTTTGAAGGCAGGATCGAAGAGGTCTGAGGCAAGACTCCTATTGTCATGTGTCTTCGGTATGGGCAACATATTTTCCCTCCAACACATGCCCCCTACTCCCAAGTTTGAATCATGTAGGGTTCGGATGCAGGGACTATGCTAATGAGCAGTTGTAGAAGACACGCTTCTATTATAGTCGAGATGACATGCTTATGCTTTTTTGAAGAAAGGAAAGGTTGCATCAGAGATCAATCATGACCAAGAAAAGGAGGGAGGATTTATGAAATTCAGTGGATGGTGTGCTTCATTCCGAGTGTCGCTCATAAATAAGCTGACTATCAGTTTCTGTGGGCCAATAGGGGTGCACCATATGTCAGTTATCTGACGGTTATGAGAGATTTGGTATCCAGGTTGTACCAACCTTTCTGGGCCTATAAAAAGGGTTGCATTTCCTTTCTTGCTTTTCTTATGCTTCCAGAGTCTTTTTTTTCTGATCAAGTTTCTAGCTTCATCCCAGCTCTTAGGGAAGTCCTCCTTCTAGCTGTCTTCCCTGGTTTTCTTGAGTTGTTGGGGACTTCCCCTGCTAACTTCTCTCGATTATCCATCCTCACCTCCTACATCATCGTAGGTGGGTTTCTTTCTTCCCCTGCTGATTCTTAGTTTTTTCCTTCTCCCTTTTTTATTCTCTATTAGTGTTTTTGGCTTGTTTTCCTTCTCTTCTTCCTTTATTAATCTTTCAATGATCGGCTCTAAGGGTTTTGGTGAGAGTTGGTCTTCTGGGCCCTCTTCTCCTTTGGGGGGAGACTTTATCAGTTTTGGCATCGAGCACGAGGGTGAACCACCTTTTGTGCCCAACACCACTGGGTCTATATGGATTCAGGAGATTTGGATCTGATACAGGCCCAATATGGATCTCAACTTCATTTGAGTTGGAGTCCCCAAGGCCCATTGCCAGGGTCGGTGATCATCCACCTGGTAGGATCGGCTTATATGAAGAATCATTTAAAGTCAATCTTAGGTTGCCCATTCATCCCTTTATTATAGAAATTTTTTATTTTTTTATATTTTCTTTTGCTCCATTATTCCCAATTCTTTCTATTTTATTATCAACTTCATCACTATTTTTCTTCTGGCCAAAGTCCAACCCTTAATTCCTTTTTTCAGATCCTTCTATACAATCAAGAGATGGACCAAAGATTGATGGTACATCTCACTGCTCAGAGGGTGTTAGAAAATATATTTTAAAGTCAATCATCAGTTTGTTGACGGTTGTGCTATTTGATGTAATTGTATATAAATTAATTAATAAAATATTTATTTGATAATTTTCATCATAAGCTTGTACATCTTCTATTTCGAACTTCTGTGTTATGATGAAAGTCTTTAGAACTATTTTAAATCGATAAAGGAGGATTTATCATTTAGTCCTTAAATGAGTTCACAATCAAATGATATGCTATTACTAGGATGATAGATATATCAAGTGTAGATCATTGTGTGCCATATAGGTTGGTTGTTCTCTTAATCAAGGGACATAGAGATGCTTGTATGGCATGCAGGTGAAATGTAGGAGTATATTTCACTGAACATGACCAACTTCGGAGTACTCTGCTGTCAAGAGTCACTCCAAAGGGATATGGGTATAAGTGTCCCTCTAACTTGAGATCACCACAGTGACTTACAAGCAACTCACTGTGCTTTGGTGCCGGACTATCTGAATTTTTAATTCAGGATCGAAAGATTTTTGGGCATAGTCAAGTACTTATGAAGTTGGTGCATGAGTCAAAATGAAATTGACCACTCTAAGAGATTGGAGAGAATGCTTTATGTTTCAATTTAGTAAGACCTTGGTCATGACAATCCTTGTGAGGAGTCACAGGATTTATCAGGTTGAGACACATAATCGATGTACTGTTAAGAGTTGATAGTTTAAACTCTAAGTCATCCTAGCAATAAGGATCAAAGAGATAAATTATATGGTAATTATATCCAAATAAGTTCTTGAGTGTTGCTTTGCATACATTCGGTCTATCCGAACGTTGGGTATCATTGCTAGATGGTTACTCTGATTGTATAGAAATTAATTTTTATGCTATCGATTTAGGTTCAAACCTATGGGTCATACATATTAGAAGTTTCTCTCTGATCACATGGCTAATCTAAAGAGTTTCAATGGACGGAGTCTCTGGTGAAGAGTCCCACTGGATGGGGACTCTGCTGAAGAGTCCTACTGGACGGAGACTCTAGAGAAGAGTCCCACTAGACTTGGACTCTATCATTAATGGAGGATTAATTAATGATTAGATTACTAATTAGCTTTATTTAATTGAGCATTAAAGTTTGGATCAAGTTTGATTGAAATGGGTTCAATCAGGTCAAGTCTGATTAGGTTATGAGATGACCTAATTAGTAAGGAAGAAATGATCTTGATTTGATCGGGTCTATGACTCAATTAATTTGATTAAATTTAATTAAAATTATAAGAGCCTAATTAGATTAGATTCATCATATTTTATTTGGGTCTAATTAGATTTAGTTTGAAAGGAATTCAATTAGTTAAACCCTAGAGTCCCAAATAAATGGGATTCTCTCCCTTGCGCCACCCAAATTGTCTCACACTTTTTCTTACCACACAAAATCAGTTTGTGTATGAGAAAATTAGAATATAACCATTCTTTTGTCACCTATTAAGGATAGAAATTGGTTGGTTTTGATTTAAATTCAAAATGATTGGAATTTCAACCTAAAACCTTATCCATATCTTTCCACATGTTGGCTATTTTTGAAGGGGCCCATTGTGTGCGAGAAAAAAAAGTCTTTCTGAATATTTTTTATGCTTAATTTTCTTTGATAAGTCTCTATTTAAGTCAGAGAAGGGTGAGAAAAAGTTAGAATCAAATTAAAATTCAAAATGGTTTGCATTGCAACAATCTCCAGCTCTTATCCTATCTTACCTGATTTGTGCGACAACCATAAAAAAGCCACAATTTTGTGCACCAACAAGAGAGAGCTTTTCACTGTGAGATACTAGAGAGAAAGAGGAGCCAAAATCCTTCTTTGGGGCATGAGGTTTGGGTGGTTTTTTTTTTCCTTGGCGTGAACAAAAGAGGAGACCGTTCTCCTCTCGGGTGGGAGACCTAAAACTATTCTAGATTTTTGGGTGAGAAAAAAACCAAAGAGAAGAGAGTCTTCATCTGATCTTTTTTTCACCATTCAGTATTGTTGGTGTAGAATTCCACCGACGTCGGAGAAGCTGGAGTCAAGATGGCCGCGGTCGCCATCGGGACCTGTAAGGGAAGTCTAAAACGGAGTTGGGGATGCTCCGGTAAGACCCTCCGATGCTCACGTCAGTACTCTGCTTCAACAGAAATGGAGCACTCAAATGAGATTTTGATAGAGTTTCGAGATAGAGTTTTGAGCTTAAAGAAGAACGTATCTGGGGGTCCCTTTTTATAGATGGAGAGCGTAACTGATCGACAGCGACATTTGTAATCGCCTGGTAGTGGGCCGTTTGTGGCCACACGGAGTTTGTTGCGAAGAGTAGTGGCGTCAGTGGGCTGTTCAGAACCATGTGGAGTTTATTATGGAGAGTGGAGTGGTGTCCATTGTCATGACTTGCCAGAGAGTTCGGACCTGTCGGCTGAAGCTCGGTTGGGATGTCTGATGAAACGGAATGGCTCTTTGTCTCTGCAATCTAAGAGAGGCTCGGATGTTTTCGAGATTGCTGACGAGTCCATTGTTGTCGGGTGCCTAGAGTGCTGATGCTGCAGGCGGAAGTCATCTACTGTAGAAGCTCGAATGGAGTCCAGCTCTCATAGGAGTTTGAAAGGAGGTCGCTTATTGTAGAAGCTCGATCGAAGATCAATTATCGTGGAAGCTCGAATGGAGACTTCTTATTGTAGAAGTCCCACTGCTGAAGAAGCTCGATCATTGACAAAGTCCGAAAGAAGTTCGGAGTAGAGATCCGATGGAGCCTATTCATCGTAGAAGTTCGTCTGGAATTTGTATGATGTAGAAGCTTGTCTGAAGATTTGTCTGCTGGAAAGGCCCGATTGCACAAGAAATCTGATTGAAGGTCGGCCGATAGAAGAGTCCGGGAGGTGTTGTTGAAGTCCGACTGATGCTATTGAAGGTTGATGGTCAGAGAGGTATGGCAGACACTGGAGGTGGTTGGCCGTTGTAGAAATCCAGCTGCTGGAGCCCATCCATTGTAGAAGTTCATTCGAAATCCATCCGCTATGGAAGTTCAGACAGAGTCCGATTCTTGTAGAAGTCCGAATGGAGACCGCTTATTGAAGAAGATCGGCTGAAGTCCGCCTATAATAGAAGTTCGGAAGGAATTTATTTATAGTAGAAGCTCGGATGGAATTCACTTACAGTAGAGATCCAGAGTAGACCGCTTGCAGTAGAAGTTTGGCTGAAATTTGGAAGGCGGTCGACCACCATAGAAACTTGGATGGAGTCTGGTTACTGTAGAAGTCCTACTGCTAAAGAAGCTCGATCATCGACAAAGTTCGGAGGAAGTTCGGAGTCAAGTCGATCGTGGCTGGGAGAAGTGTGGAAGAGATTCGGAGAATAGTCGACCACTGTAGAGAATCGACTGAAAGTGAATTTCAGAGAGCGTTTGGAGCAGTCTGGTAGATGAATGGAGAAGCTCATGATTGGAGAAGTCCGGATGGCATGATAGGAGTTCGTCTGTTAGAGGAATCTGGAGGACACCATGGGAGGCCGACTACTGTAGGAGTCTGGATGGTAATATGGAAGCTCGGACGGCTGGGGAGGTTCAGAAAGATGCTACGCAAAGTCGAAAGCCGGAAGAGCCCTGAGAGGGTCGGCCTTTTACGAACTTCAGTTGGGGTTATTTTATACCCAACACCAGTCCCCCGACTTTCGAGTTCGGGTTTCGAATGAAGGAAGTACAGAGAAAATTTCACAGCCAAAGTTGCCTCTCTCAATTTTCATACTCGATTGCTTCCAGATATTTTGGCGTTTGGCGCACTGGTGCCGGAGCCTTTTCAGATCGAGGCGATCCGAAATGATTTTTTTAAAATTCTCGCTGGATCGTTGCTTTAGGTACGGTGCAATAATGGTTCTGTCAGTTGCCAGCCGCTTCTAGCCGCCTGCCATGATGAGCGAGACACGTGGTGGTTGTAGATCGACCAGAGGGGACCTGCAATCATTATTGCACCGGACACCGTCGCCTATTTAAACCCGCCTCCCTCCTTCTGTGGGGAAAATTTAGTGCAGGGGTAAAATGATAATTTAAAACTTTTTCAAAATCACTATTTTACAGCAAAAATTATTAATTAATCTAATTAATTAATAAAAATTTACCCTACACTAGGATCTAAATATGATATATAGCATGCATGCATTTAAATTTGAAATTCAAATTTGAACAGTAAACACTTTACTGTAATGTGTTCAGAACACAATACCTTTGTGTGGGTAGTAGATCACCGCAATCTGATCACCGTCGAAAGAATTTGATCATCGTGATGCAGTCACACAATGTGTCTGTCCTCTGTGGATTGTCCACACGAAGCTCCCGATCTGATCGACTCCTCATGAGTGCTAGCTCGTTGTTGAGCCCTTTCGATGGCCGATGCTGATCGAACTCGTTCGATCTAGGTTTGTCGATTCTTTGAATGCTTTGGATCATCAGCAGACGTGCTTGAGAGGATGTTGAAGATCTTCCTAAAATTTGATGGGCTCACGACACTAGTAGCTCACCTTCTCACTTCCAGAACTCCAGGCTGAAATCCTGAAGAACTCACTGAAACCCTACGCACACTTTTTCTTTCTTTTCTTTCTTTTTCTCTCGGAAGGATATAGACCTTCACCTTGCACACGAGGATTCCTCACGCCCAAATTTTCTTCCAAAATTTTTCTTGCACACGCCCCACTCTTCTCCTCCTTTTAAAATAATGTCAAACGTCTTATCCACGTGAGAGGATAAAGATGAGTAATTGCACATTTGAATTCAAATCAAATTTTGAATTCAAATGGAAACCAATTTATCCCTATCCACTAAGGGCGTGAGAAGAGGAGGGCGTGGCTTAATTTGTGCATGAGTGATTTCATGAGAAAGATTTTCTCGTGTAATAAATGGGGTGCTAAAAGAGGATAAGGTCAAGGCACTAAGATTGGTTGCTCATTCAAATTCAAACTTTATTTTGAATTTGAATGGCCAACCAATCATCCTTATCCACTCATTTGGCGCATTAAAGTAGGGCGTGAGGAGGGCTTTGCATGAAGAAAAATTCATGAGAACTTCCTTCTCGTGAATTCAAATGGGTGCAGTGGAAGTGAGGTGGCGCAGGGAGAATGGGTCAAGGTGGTTTCATTATTTAAACCAACCTAATTGAACCAAATAAGTTAGGCCCAATTAGACTAATTTAAATCCAACTTAATTAGGCTTAATTATGCTCAATAAAATCCTAATCAAATCAAGAATTGATTAAGCCCAACCCCTGATCAAATCAGGGACCAAACCATCTCGACGATTAGGTCAACTCTTAATCTAATCGGGTCAAATCCAACTGAATCCAATTCAATTGGACTTGATCAAAAAATAATTACTCTATCAAATTGAGTTAATTAGTGATCAAATCACTAATTAAACTTCTCATAAATATTGAGTCCAAATTCGATGGGTAATCAGACATCAGAATTCATCGATATGTAATCCTGATCGAAGAGTCCCAAACCAGTGGGACTCTTGACCTCGGTATCCAAAATGTGTGGGACTCATAATCAGAGAATCCTGATTCTCGATCACTGAGTTCCAGACACGTAGGATTCATAGTCCACGAGCATTAAGACTCTTCATCAGCCATCAGATCAGATAGAAATCTCTAATGTGTGTGACCCCGCAGGTTCGAACCTAAGCTGGTAGCACAGGAATCAATTCCTGTACTAATCGAAGTCACCATCTAGCAATGGTACATGACGACCGGATAGGTTGAATAGTCACAATCGCAATACTCAAAACCTATGTGAATATGATTACTGTATAATTCATCCTTTTGACCTCTGTGTTTAGGACGACTCAGGGTTAAACTGTCAACCCTGATTAGATCATCCGAATCATGCTCAACTCAAACAGTCCTGTGACTCCTTATAAAGACTACCCTGGTCAAGATTTTGCTAAATAGAAACATGACTGTACACAGCTCCTAAACTGGAGTGGTCAATCCCATCTTGACACACGCACCGACAAGTCAAGTACTTGACTACACCCAGCAGCCTTCCGTCACTGAATTAGAAATTCAGGTAGTCCAGTGCCTAAGTGCAGTGAGTTGCTTGCAAGTCACCGTGGCGGTCTCAGGTCGGAGGGACATTTATACTCATATTCCATCGGAGCAAATCTTGACAGCAGAAATAGCTCCAAAGTCGGTCACGTTCAGTGCAGATGTACCTTTACATCTCACTTGTATGCCATACCAGTGTCTCCACACTCATTGGTTAAGAGGACAACCAACCTATATAGCACACAACGACCTATGCTTGATAAATATTGTTGTCCTTGGTAACAACGTATCATTTGGTCACGAACAGATTTAAGGACTAAACGACAAATCCTCCTTTGTCGAGTGTAAATAGTCCTAAGGACTTCACCACAACATAGGAGTTCATTAGAAGATGAAACATTTTGTGATGAAAAATATCAAAATAATTTTTATTAATTCATAATTTATGTACATATACAAAAATGAGCACAACCGTCAACAGACTGACGATTGACTTTGGGACACTATTCCCAACAATCTCTCACTTGGCCTAAAGCTAATCGGTGCAGTATCTAATACCCATCTTCGACTTGTAGTCATCGAACTCCTTCACCATAATGGCTTTAGTGAATGGGTCGGTTAGGTTCTCCTTTTTGTCGATCTTTAGAAGGTCGACGTCACCTCGATCCATAATTTTTTAGATGAGATGATAGCGGTGCAGAATATGCTTCGTCCGCTGGTGTGCCTTGGGTTCCTTCGCCTGAGCAATGGCTCCAGAGCTGTCACAGTAGAGCAGAATTGGACCAACAAGGGAGGGTGCTACTCTGAGCTCGGTGATGAATTTTTTCAGCCACACCGCTTCTTTGGCAGCATCTGATACAGCGACATACTCCCCTCATAAACTGAATCAGCCACTGTGTGTTGCTTGGAACTCTTCCAACAGATAGCCCCACCATTAAGGATAAAAATAAATCCCGACACACTTTTGCTGTCATCATGATCAGACTGGAAACTAGAGTCTGTAAACTCTATAAGTCTCAAGTTTGATTCACCATAAACAAGCCACTGGTCTTTAGTATTTCTTAAATACTTCAGGATGGTTTTAATAACCTTCCAGTGATTCTCCCCTGGATCAGATTGGTATCTATTCACTACCCCTAGTGAGTATGCCACATCTGGTCGTGTACATATCATGGCGTACATGATAGATTCTACTGTCGAAGCATATAAAATCCTACCCATATACGCTCTCTCTCTTGAGGTGTTGTCGGACAATCTCTCTTCGAGAGAAAAATTTCATGGCCTATCGGTAGATAGCCTTTCTTGGCATTCTCCATGCTGAACCTCTTCAGCACATAGACTGAGATAAACCAAGCAATCTTTTAGATCTATCCCAATAGATCCTCATCCCTAGGATGTAGGAAGCTTCTCCCAAATCCTTCATGGAGAACTGTGACGACAGCCAAATCTTTATTCCCTGTAATGCAGGGACATCATTTCCGATTAAGAGAATATCATCCACATACAATACAAGAAATACCACTACTGGACCATTAGCCCACTTATAAATATAGGGCTCTTCTCTGTTCTTAACGAAGCCATACGTCTTGATCGTCCTATCAAAATGTATGTTCCAACTCCGGGATGCCTGCTTAAGTCCATAAATGGACCTCTGTAGTCTGCTCACCTTAGACTCATCAGTGGATGTGAATCTTTCAGGTTATATCATATACACCTCTTCATCCAGCTCTCCATTTAGGAAAGCTGTCTTCACATCCATCTGTCAGATTTCATAGTCCAGATGGGCAGCTATCGCAAGCATAATCTGAATGGATTTGAGCATTGCCACAGGAGAAAACATCTCGTCATAGTCTATACCATAACATTGACGATATCCCTTGGCAACCAGATGGGCTTTATAGGTTTTCACCTTTCCGTCTGTGCCCCTCTTCCTCTTGAAGACCCACTTACACCCTATGGGTTTTACTCCTTCGGGTGAGCGAAGATCCTTGACGAACTGGAAGAGCAAAAGAAGATGACAATGGAATTTTTTGATTGGACAGCGACTCCATTTAGCCTCATAATGGCGCGGTATGCTCTTCTTTCTGTCCTATCTTATTACAAGGCTGGAGAGTAGCCGCCTAACTATCCACTCGCCCTCAACCCTCGACTGCTTCATAGCATCTTTCTAGGCTGCGTTCGACTCCAACCAATGTCCACACATCGTTGACCTTCATGGACTTCATTTTGGATTTCATGGCCTTTAGCCATTTCTCAGAGTCGGGTCTCTGCATTGCATCCATGTAGGTGATCGGATCCTCATCATTTTCATCAAGTTTGATAGGATCGTCGTCCCGGACCAAGAAACCATAGTATCTGTCTGGTTGATGTGGTACTCTACCAGATCGCCTTAAGGGTGCTTGAACAATGGGCTCCGGATCTGATCTAATCAAATCTGATTCAGGTTCAGCAACTTATGTCGATTTTTCCACTTGTAGAACTTCATCAAGTTCGACCTTAGAGGCAACAGTCCCTTCACCAAGAAACTCTTTTTCCAAAAGATTGCCTTAAGGCTGACAAACATCTTTTGCTCATCAGTCAGGTAGAAATAATACCCTTTGGTCTCTTTTGGGTATCCTATAAAATTACACTTGTCAGACCTAGATCCTAGCTTGTCCGTAATTAAATGTTTAACATAAGTCGGACACCCCCAAACCCTAAGGTGCGAGAGTACTGGCTTACGTCCTATCCATATCTCATATGGCATTTTGGTTACAGACTTACTCAAAACTCTATTTAGAAGGTAACAAGCCGATTCGAGCGCATATCCCCAGAGGGAGATCGACAGTCCAGCAAACCTCATCATGGATCGAATCATGTCCAACAAGGTCCGATTCCTCCTTTCAGATACACCATTATGCTGTGGTGTTCCAGGAGGAGTCCATTGAGAGAGAATCCCATTCTCCCCAAGATATGTCAGAAACTCATTGAAAAAGGTATTCACCTCCTCGATCAGATCAAAAAGTTTTAATACACTTTCCAGTTTGTTTTTCTACCTCATTTCGGAATAGTTTGAACATTTCAAATGACTCTGACTTATGCTTCATTAAATAGACATACCCATACCTCGATAGGTCATCTGTGAAGGTTATGAAGTAGAAATATCCACCTCTTGTACTTGTGCTCATGGGTCCACATACATCAGAATGTACCAGATCCAAGAGTTCACTGGCTCGCTCATCTTTTTCAGTAAAAGGTGACTTGGTCATTTTATCAAGAAGACAGGACTCACAGGTTGGAAGTGATTCACAATCACCTACTTTAAGAATTCCTTCTTGAGCCAACCTATTTATCCTGTTCTTATTGATATGACCTAGCCTACAGTGCCAAAGGTAGACTTCTGACACATTATCTATTCTAGGATATTTATCAGAGGTTTGAACCACATTAACAGGTTGTGATAGAAAGCAAATTCTATTATAAAGTTATCCAATAAACATTGTAACATCATTCAAAATGATATTGCAAATATTTTCTTTTATTAAAAATTGATAACCGTTCATGGCCAAAAGGCCTACAAAAATAATATTTAATAAAAAGCTTGGACAATAGTGACATTCACTCAGAATTATATTTCGAGAATTGATTACAAGGTTCATGATTTCTAATGCTAGAACTGAAACTTTGCTTCCATCTCCAATGTTCAGGAACCTCTCACCTTCATCAAATCTCCTACTGACCTGCAGACCCTGCATCGAACTGCAAATATGATAAGGGCTTCTGATATCCAATCCCAGGCAGTAGTATCACAAATGAAAAAGTTACAAGGTGTTATCATATAAGTACCTTGCTTCTTCTTTGGCCTGTTTGGGTCTAGTGAGGCAATGTATAGAGGACAGTTTCTCTTCCAGTGCCCTTGCTTCTTGCAAAAGAAGCACTCTGCCTAGCTCTGGTCGGGCTTACGCTTCTTGGTCTGACCCTGTGCAGACGTTCCAGTATGCAGCTGCACCTTCTTATTCTTCTTCTTCTTGTTTTTCTTCCCTTTCTTAAAGGGTCGACGATCAGAAGAAGACCCTCCCACAACATTCACCAACTCTTTTTGGAGCTGGTGATCCTTCTCAAAGTTCTGCAGCAACCCCAACAAGCCGTGGCAGTTCACTGTAGGCTTTGTCATTTGAAAATGAGTAAGGAAGGGAAGGAAGGACTTAGGCAGAGAATTAAGGATCGCATCCTTACCGAGCTGCTCGTGCAGGGAAAAACCCAGTTTACTTATGCGCTCAATCATTTCGATCATGTACAGTACATGATCAGTGACTGAGGCTCCATCCCTCATTTAAGCATTGAAAATGGCACAACTAGTTTTGTGCCTTTCAACGTCGTCAGACGTGCCAAAAGAGTCGTTCAACATTTGAAGCATCTCCTGTGGCTGGGTGTTCTCGAACCTACGACTGAACTCATCATTCATTGCCGCCAGCATTATGCACCGGATGTTGGTGCGATCGTTGAGCCACTTTTGGTAAGTATCTCGAACCGTTCCTCTAGCATTTAGGGTTGGCTCTTCAGGTGCCGGATCCATTACTACATAAAGGATCCGCTCATGCTCAAGGATGATTTTTAATTTTCGATACCAGCTATCGAAATTAGATCCCATGAGCTTGTCATTATCTAATAATGATCGGAGCGACAGGGTAGTGGCCATAGCTGCATAAAGGAAAACCAGACCTATATTAGTACATAAATTATTAATACTAAAGACTTGGACTTTAGTCTAAAATTTCTCTCAGTATTTTTATGAATTGGTAGCCTCAACCTCCAATTCGAGGAATTACTTTAATTCCTTAGTGGGTATTAGAATCCACACAGACTACACATGAGCCCAACTTTGGTTGGTCAACCCATGTGCATCTATGGGTAGGTTCATAACTAGTTGTTTCTCTAAACAACTTCTAGTAATTAATTTTGCCCCAGAACCTAATCAGTACGCTTTGGCCTCCACTAAAAAAATCTGGTTAGGTCCAACCATTAACATGATTTGATTTGGTGAATCAAACCAATAAATGATCAAGCCCAACTTTGGTCGGCCAACCTAACCACCATCAGAAAGACTCAAACCAAATTATCATACTATGAATGATAATTTCATTAGTCAATAAGCACCAGGCCTTTGGGCCTCCAATGATTATTAAACTAATGGACTCATTATCACTCACTTAATGGGAGGCTATGACTTAGTTATCAATATAACTTAATCATTTTTAGGACCTAATAATTTATTTTTTTGAGAATTTTATTAAAGAATAGATGAGAAGAAAATATCCAGCCAATTTCAATCCTTCCACTGACTTCACCAAGTCAGATTAAAAAAGATTTACTTAAAGCTGGCATTAGGAGCACCTAAATCAGTCAAACTGATTTACCTAATGACATGGGTGAGCTATAATCACCAAGTGATCTAATCAAAACCTAATTCACTAGGTTGGCCAGGTAAGTGAGATCAGTGGTGGGGATAAGCCATTAACTCGTCAGAGATCGAATCACTGCGAGTAGCTCCCGCTTAAAAACCACTGGTCAAACTGCCAAACTTACCTTAGACACCAACCGGTTCATTAGTTTTAATTTGATCAACTTAGTAAATAGGGTTCCACCACGTAGCCATGAATTAAGTCCATCTTGGTCTAGTTAAAGACATGGACCTATTCAACTACAACTATTGGAGTTGAGTCTAGAGTATCCTTGACCTAATCTAATTCAACTTTTGATTAGATTTGATCAATTACTCTAATTTAGTCCATTTCTTTAAGCTAACATTAGGTCTAACCCAATTATGGACCTAATCCATCTAACCCATTGACCCACAAATTTATACAATTATCTTAGGTCTTAATTCACAATTCTAGACCTACTAGACAATACTTAATTCTTTTAATTAAGTATTTGGGCTGATGGATCAGGATTTGGCATTTCAAAAATAATTTTTAAATTTGAAAGGTTTTATTTTTTGTTCACCAAATATGTTGACTTATTACACAAATATATCAGCACATTTCATAAATAGCAATCCTATTGCTAATTACATAACAAAAAATAACTCAATCAAAATAAATCATGAATATTTCTTTTGCTACTTCATCTGTATGGGATATAATCGCATCGGCACCCCTACCACCATAGGAGACCCCATCGAATGGGAAGAGAGGGCTTTTAAACCCTACTTTTCTCCTATGACCGGATGGCCATGGCAACCAACCCAATTTGATTACTTGCTACTTGGATCAAGTATATCTAAATATATCAATTTTAAAATTTAAATTTTAAATTTCAAATTTCAAATTTCAAATTTTAAATTTCAAATTTCAAACAAATTTCAAATTTTGAATTTCAAATTTCAAATTTTAAATTTTGAATTTCAAATTTGAAATTTCATCCAAATTTCAAATTTTAAATTTTGAATTTCAAATTTTTGAATTTTAAATTTTGAATTTCAAAATTCAAACTTCAAATTTTGAATTTTAAAATTTTGAATTTTGAATTTTAAATAACTTTCAAAATTCAAAATTCAAATTTTAAATTTTAAATTTTAAATTTAAACTTTTAGATTACAACTTAATCTATGCATGCAAATATATATATCATATCTAAGAACTCACTGTGATATCATTTGTGGGGAAAATTCAGTGTAGGGGTAAAATGGTAATTTTAATTTTTTTTTCAAAATCACTATTTTATAGTAGAAATTATTAATTAATCTAATTAATTAATAAGAATTTACCTTACACTAGGATCTAAATATGGTATATAGCATGCATGTATTTAAATTTGAAATTCGAATTTGAACAGTAAACACTTTACTGTAATGTGTTCAGAACACAATATCTTTGTGCGGGTAGTAGATCACCGCAATCTAATCCCCGTTAGAAAAATTTGATCATCATGATACAGCCATACAATATGTCTAGCCTCTGCAGATCATCCACACGAAGCTCTCGGTCTGATCGACTCCTCATGAGTGCTAGCTCGTTGTAGAGCCCTTTCGACGGCCGATGCTGATCGAACTCATTCGATCGATGTCTGCTGATTCTTTGGATGCTTTAGATCATCAACAGACATGCTTGAGAGGATGTTGAAGATCTTTCTAAAATTTGGTGGGCTCACGACACTCATAGCTCACCTTCTCACTTCCCGAACTCCAGGCTGAAACCCTGAAAAACTCACTGAAACCCTACGCACACTTTTTCTTTCTTTTCTTTCTTTTTCTCTCGAAAGGATATAGACCTTCACCTTGCACACAAGGATTTCTCACGCCTAGATTTTCTCTCCCAAATTTTTTTTGCACATGCCCCACTCTTCTCCTCCTTTTAAAACAATGTCAAACGTCTTATCCACGTGAGAGGATAAAGATGAGTAATTGCATATTTGAATTCAAATCAAATTTTGAATTCAAATGGAAATCAATTTATCCCTATCCACTAAAGACGTGAGAAGAGGAGGGCGTGGCTTAATTTGTGCATGAGTGATTTCATGAGAAACATTTTTTCGTGTAATAAATGGGGTGCTAAAAGAAGATAAGGTCAAGGTGCTAAGATTGGTTGCTCATTCAAATTCAAACTTTGTTTTGAATTTGAATGGCCAACCAATCATCCTTATCCACTCATTTGGCGTATTAAAGTAGGGCATGAGGAGGGCTTTGCATGAGGAAAAATTCATGAGAACTTCCTTCTCGTGAATTCAAATGGGCGCAGTGGAAGTGAGGTGGCGCAGGGAGAATGGGTCAAGGTGGTTTCATTATTTAAACCAACCTAATTGAACCAAATAAGTTAGGCCCAATTAGACTAATTTAAATCGAACTTAATTAGGCTTAATTAGGCTCAATAAAATCTTAATCAAATCAAGAATTGATTAAGCCCAACCCCTGATCAAATCAGGGACCAAACCATCTCGACGATTAGGTCAACTCTTAACCTAATCGGGTCAAACCCAACTGAATCCAATTCAATTGGACTTGATCCAAAAATTATTCAATCAAATTGAGTTAATTAGTGATCAAATCATTAATTAAATCTCTCATAAATATTGAGTCCAAATTTGATGGATAATCGGGCATCAGAATTCATCGATATATAACCCTGATCGAAGAGTCCCAAACCAGTGGGACTCTTGACCCTGATACCCAAAATGTGTAGGACTCATGATCAGAGAATCCTGATTCTCGATCACAGTATCCCAGATATGTAGGACTCATAGTCTACGAGCATTAGGACTCTTCATCAGCCATCAGATCAGATAGGAACCTCTAATGTATGTGACCCCGCAGGTTCGAACCTATGCCGGTAGCACAGGAATCAATTTCTGTACTAATCGAAGTAACCATCTAGCAATGGTACCCGATGATCGGATAGGTTGAATAGTCACAATTGTAACACTCAGAACCTACATGAATATGGTTACTGTATAATTCATCCTTTTGACCTCTGTGTTTAGGATGACTTAGGGTTAAACTGTCAACCCTGATTAGATCATCCGAATCGTGCTCAACTCAAACAGTCCTGTGACTCCTCACAAAGACTACTACCTTGGCCAAGATTTTGCTAAATTAAAATACAACTGTACACAGCTCCTAAACTAGAGTGGTCAATTCCATCTTGACACACGCACCGATAAGTCAAGTACTTGACTACACCCAGCAGCCTTTCGTCACTGAATTAGAAATTTAGGTAGTTCAGTGCTTAAGTGCAGTGAGTTGCTTGCAAGTCACTGTGGCGGTCTCAGGTCGGAGGGATATTTATACCCATATTCCATCAGAGCAAATCTTGACAGTAGAAATAGCTCCGGAGTCGGTCACGTTCAGTGCAGATGTACCCTTACATCTCACCTGATGCCATACCAATGTCTCCACACTCATTGGTTAAGAGGACAACCAACCTATATGGCACACAACGACCTATGCTTGATAAACATTGTCATCCTTGGTAACAACATATCATTTGGTTGCGAACAGATTTAAGGACTAAACGACAAATCCTCCTTTGTCGAGTCTAAATAGTCCTAAGGACTTCACCACAACATAGGTGTTCATTAGAAGATGAAACATTTTGTGATGAAAAATATCAAAATAATTTTTATTAATTCATAATTTATGTACATATTTAAAAATGAGCACAACCGTCAACAATCTGACAATTGGCTTTGGGACACTATTCCCAACACCTTCTTCCTAAGAGTTTCATTCTTTCTCAGCGTCTTTTTTGGCCTGAGGCATTCTTTGAGTCGTCCCCATCTCTGCATCTCTGCATCCTTTAGATCAGCCTATGTTACCTTCAGAACTCTCCTTTTTTCATGGTTGTTGCTCCTAGATTGATTTTGATGATTACAAAGCAGATTGAAGGGATACAAATATTTTCATTTGAAAAAGTCTTTATGTTCTTCAGGGGCAAAATTGTAATTTTACTAAAACCCTAATTTGATAGTATCATTTGGTAGAACTAATGATTTGTAATCTATTGGTAAAAATTTCATTATTTTTGGACTTATACTTTTGAAGTTATGAATGTTTGAAGTGCATGAGTCGACTCATGAGTCAACTCATGGCACAATGAGCTGATTGGCACGCTAAAATTTCCCTTGGCACGCTGGTTTTCTGGCTTGGCACGACCTGTGAGTCGACTCATGAGTCGACCCACAAGGCATGAGTCGACTCATGAGTCGACTTCTGCATGTTTGGGTCAAAAAATCCAGAAACCAACATCTCTGGTTTTTGCAACAGAGGTCGACTCATGAGTCGACCCCTGAAGCATGAGTCGACTCATGAGTCGACCCCTGAGATGGAAATTGTCCGCAACGGCTAGTTTTTTGCCCATTTTAATTGCCTTTAATGCTCCTTTAAAATGCTCTAACGGCTCTTTTTCTGCCTAAAATATTTTCTCTTGTTTATTAAAGCTATAAAAGGTTTCAAAAGGTGAAAAACAAGAAGAAGATCCACAAAAAATACACGAGAGAGACGGAGGATCCACAATATACACAAGAGATTTTGAAAGAGAAAAGCAAGAGCGTTCAAAAGGGTATTCAAGAGCATTCAAAGAGAGGGTTTTTCAAGCTAATTTTTCAACCTTGATCAAGAGCTCTTTCAAAGCCTTCAAGAAGTCTTCAATCAAAGTTCACCTTCTCCTCAAGCGTTCATTCAACCCTTCATCCACCTTGAGGAAATCCAAAAGGGGGCTTCTTCATTTGAGTAAAGTGTATTTAATATTATATTTCACTCATTTAAGGAGCTATTCTTGTACTTATTTGTGCTCTAAACTGTCTTACTCTTTGTGAGTAATTGTTCTTATTTTTGGAGGGTTTTCAAAACAAAGAAAGGTTGATCCGAACCTAAAATCGGAGTGTTTTGGGTTTGCTTGTACTCGAGAAATAAGTGGATTAGCTTGGGATAGCTAGTGTCGGAGTTTTCAACGTTTGTATTCAGGTTGAATACAAGTATAGTGGATTGAAATTCCCAGGTAGGAGCTTGGGGAGTGGATGTAGGTGCAAGGTTGGCACCGAACCACTATAAATCCTTGTGTTTGTGGTGTGCTTTATTGTTTCTCTTTATTTCTTTATTATATCTTTGCATTCTTGCTTTAGATAATTAATCTTGAACAAAAGTCTTTCTCCTCATTCATCAAGCTTTTAACAAATACTTTTCATAAGTAATTAGTTAAGCTTAAATTTTTTAAAACCCAATTCACCCCCCCTCTTGGGTTGCATAGCTGGGCAACAAGTGGTATCAGAGCCCGGTGCTCTAGCCCTTCTTTGATCTAACAATCAAGGAGCCAAAGATCTATGGCAACCCATGTCGGTACTTCTCTAGCCGAGGGGCAATCTACCAACCGATCTCCACTTTTCAATGGGTCTAATTACACCTATTGGAAAGCTCGGATGAAGATATTCATACAAGCACTCGACTATGATATGTGGAGTATCATAGCGAATGGTCCTCACACACCCACCAAGATTATAGATGGTGAGGAGTCAACCAAACCCGAGAAAGAATGGGATGAGGTTGATAAGAAATTGACATAATTAAATGCTAAAGCTATGAATGTTCTTTATTGTGCACTTGATGCAAATGAATTTAATCACATTTCTACTTGTGCATCTGCTAAAGAAATATGGGATAGGTTAGAAGTAACCCATGAGGGAACAAATCAAGTAAAAGAGTCTAAAATAAACATGCTTGTGCATAGATATGAATTGTTTAAAATGGAGCATGATGAGTCCATAACTGCTATGTTTACTCATTTTACTGATATAATTAATGGTTTGAAGAGTCTTGGCAAATCTTATACTAACAGTGAGCTTGTAAGGAAGATTCTCAGGTCATTGCCAAGAACTTGGGAAGCCAAGGTGACTGCCATCCAAGAAGCAAAGGACTTGAATACTCTACCTCTAGAAGAGCTTCTTGGATCCTTGATGACTCATGAACTTAGCATGAAGCAACATCAAGAGGATGAAGTCAAAAAGAAAAGAACCATTGCCCTCAAATCCACAGCGTCGCCTGATGATGAAATGGATGACACTGAAGATGAAGAACAGGATGAAGAGATGGCACTCATCACCCGGAGATTTAAGAAGTTTCTAAGAAAAAGGAAACAGGGGATGAGAAAGAAGTTATTCACAAAAGGGGAACAAAGCAAAGAGAAAGAGAAAGATCAACCCCTTATATGCTATGAGTGCAAGAAGCCGGGACATTTCAAATCCGAATGTCCACAACTGAAGAAAGGTCCCAAAAAGTTCAAAAAGAAAGCAATGATGGCGACTTGGAGTGCGAGTGATGACTCAAGCTCTGATGAGGAAACCTCAACAGAACAAGCCAACCTGTGCTTTATGGCACACGAAAATGAGGTAACTTCTGAATCCCCTAGTGAATTTACTTTTGAAGAATTGCATGAAGCATTCTATGATTTAATTGATGAATTAAAGAAATTAGGGATGAAAAATAAAGAACTGAAATTAGAAAATCAGTCCTTAGTGAAACAAGCTGAAAACCTTTCAATTGAAAAATCCACCTTGATTCAAGAAAATCAAAGCATAAAAAATGAAATTAACAAGCTGAAACCTATAGTAGATAAGTTCACCTTAAGTTCAAACAAACTAAATATGATCCTTGATAATCAAAAAGCTGTATATGATAAGGCTGGACTTGGCTATAACCCCTTGAAGAAACAAAAATTTCTGAAGAATATTTATGTAAATTATTCAAGTAACAAGTCTACAAATATTACTTGTTTCAAATGTGGTAGAATAGGACATAAATCATACACATGCCTTATTAACAAATATGCAAACACAACTATAAAGAAAATATGGATTCCAAAAGAAACCATTTTGACTAACCTAAAAGGATCCAAGAAAGCTTGGGTACCTAAGACAGAAACTTGACCTTTGCTTGCAGGAGTGTCTAGCATCCCAAGGAGGAAACAGGAAATGGTATCTTGACAGTGGATGCTCGAGACACATGACTGGTGATGAATCACAATTCATCACGCTTGATGCTAAGGATGGAGGGATGATCACCTTTGGAGATAATGGCAAAGAATAGATCATCGGGATAGGTAACATTGGTATCACTCCCTCCAAATACATTAAAAATGTTTTGTTAGTTAAAGGCTTAAAGCATAACTTACTTAGTATTAGTCAATTTTGTGATAAAGGGTATAAAGTTGTTTTTGAATCATCTGTTTGCATTGTGACTAGTCCTATTAACGATGGCATTAAATTTATAGGATATAGACATGGCAATGTTTATTTGATAGATTTGAATGATTTAGCCAAATTAGACATGCAATGCCTAGTATCCTTGAATGCTAAAGTTAATGAAACTAGTTGGCTGTGGCATCGTAGACTTGCACATATTAACATGCATTCTCTTTCAAAATTAATTCAGAAAGAATTAGTTCTTGGTTTGCCAAAACTGAATTTTGAAAAGGATAGAATTTGTGATGCATGCCAATTAGGTAAACAAACTAGAGTTTCATTTAAATTCAAAAATATTGTTTCAACTTCTAGACCTTTAGAGCTCTTGCATATGGACTTATTTGGACCAACTAGAACCACTAGTTTAGGAGGAAAACGATATGGTTTTGTAATTATAGATGATTACTCTTGTTTTACTTGGGTTTTCTTTTTGGCACACAAAGATGAAACTTTTCATATTTTCACTAAATTTCACCGAAAAGTCACCAATGAAAAAGGGTTTTCAATTCAAAATATTAGAAGCGATCATGGAACTGAATTTAAAAATCAAGACTTTGAAAATTTTTGTGATAAAAATGGAATTGGCCATAACTTCTCTGCTCCTAGGACACCCCAACAGAATGGGGTAGTTGAAAGGAAAAACAGAACCTTAGAAGAAATGGCCCGTACCATACTTTGTGAAAGCAACCTTCCAAGATATTTTTGGGCGGAAGCAATTAACACAGCATGTTACATTTTAAATCATGCTTTGATTAGATAATTTTTAAAGAAAACCCCTTATGAACTTTGGAAAGGAAGAAAACCAAATATTGCATATTTTCATATTTTTGGTTGTCGATGTTTTGTATTAAATAGTGGCAAAGAAAGACTTGATAAATTTGATGCAAAATCAGATGAAGCAATCTTTCTAGGTTACTCCTCCACTAGTAAAGCATTTAGAGTTTTCAACAAAAGAACTTTAGTAGTTGAGGAGTCCATACATGTTGTTTTTGATGAATCTAACGATCTTCCTTCAAGGAAGAATGAGGGTGTTGATGATGCAGATCCACTAATAGAAAGTATGAAGGAGATCACTCTGAAAGATTCAGCAACTCCAGAAGACAAGGATCAAGAAGACAAACAAGATGAGAGAGGTGAAGAAATTCAAGAACAATCTCAAGTTACAAATAACCTACCCAAGGAATGGAGGTATGTTCACAACCACCCTAAGGAGTTAATTATTGGTGATCCTATGCATGGGGTAAAAACCCGTTCTTCACTTAGAGATGTAGTTAATCATTGTGCTTTTGTATCTCATCTTGAACCTAAAACTTTTGAAGAAGCTGAAAATGATCATAATTGGATTAATGCAATGCAAGAGGAACTTAATCAATTTGAAAGAAATAATGTTTGGACCTTAGTATCAAGACCTAAAAATTATTCAATAATTGGCACAAAATGGGTGTTTAGAAACAAATTAGATGTGCATGGAAATGTAATTAGAAATAAAGCAAGACTGGTTGCTAAGGGATATAATCAAGAAGAAGGAATTGATTTTGATGAAACCTTTGCACCTGTTGCTAGATTAGAAGCTATTAGACTTCTATTTGCGTATGCTTGCTTTATGAAATTCAAATTATTTCAAATGGATGTTAAAAGTACATTTTTAAATGGATATATTGCTGAAGAAGTATATGTAGAACAACCCCCTGGATTTGAAAATCATGCTTTTCCTAATCATGTCTTTAGATTAAATAAAGCTTTATATGGATTAAAACAAGCACCTAGAGCATGGTATGATAGGCTAAGCAAATTTCTACTAAATAATGGTTTTTCAAGAGGTAATGTAGATACAACCTTCTTTATTAAAAGAAATCAAAATGATATGCTAGTTATACAAATTTATGTTGATGACATAATTTTTGGGTCTACTAATGAATCCCTTTGTCAAGACTTTGCTAAGCTTATGCAGGGGGAGTTCGAGATGAGCATGATGGGAGAACTCACCTTCTTCCTCAGACTCCAAATCAAACAATCAAAAGAGGGAATCTCCATCACCCAAAGCAAGTACACCAAGGAACTACTCAAAAGATTTGGAATGGAAAACTGCAAACCAATTGGCACACTAATGAGTTCCTCATGTAAGCTTGACAAGGATGATGAAGGTAAAATGGTAGACTTAAAATACTATAGAGGTATGATTGGCTCATTATTATATTTAACTGTAAGTAGGCCTGATATCATGTTTAGTGTTTGTTTATGTGCTAGATATCAATCTAATCCTAAAGAATATCACTTGAATGCTGTTAAAAGAATCCTTAGATACTTAAATGGTACTCAAACTCTAGGGTTATGGTACTCTAAGGACTCACAAATTGATTTATTAGGATATTTAGATGTTGATTTTGCTGGATGTAAATTAGATAGAAAAAGCACAAGTGGAACTTGTCAATTTCTTGGAGTTAACCTAATCTCATGGTTTAGCAAGAAACAAAATTCGGTGGCACTGTCTACGGTTGAGGCCGAATACATTGCAACCGGAAGTTGTTGTGCTCAAATCTTGTGGATTAAGCAACAACTCGAAGACTTTGGAATCAAACTTAATGAAACACCAATAAGATGTGACAACACAAGTGCCATAAATCTATCTAAAAATCCAATTCAACACTCAAGATCCAAACATATTGAAATAAGACATCACTTTATAAGAGAACATGTTCAAAATAAAAATATAACTCTTGAATATGTTTGCACTGAAAATTAATTAGCTGATATCTTTACAAAGGCCCTTAGTGAGGATAGATTCTGTGAAATTAGGAGAAATCTAGGAATTCTAGATCCATATGCCTGAATTTTTCTCAATTTCCAAGAATTGATGTCAAAAATTCTTAGAGCTCAATTTCCAACATCTATCCTGATCCCAAAAGCTCAAGTTTATCATTCTAAAAACTTATCTTTGAGCAAAACACCTTCTCCCAAAATCTCAAATTTTTCTAGAATTTATTCACATTTTTCTTGATTTTCTGAACTTCATGAGTCGACCCCCATGAGTCGACTCAATGGCAAACTTGTAAATCCCACCAACTTCCAACGGGCTCATTGTTTTTATATGGGTTACTGTTCGTGAGCCGACCCATCCGGTCATCTTCTTCCTTCCAAAAGCCATCCTTCCCAATTCCCTTTTGCTCCAAATCCAAGGATCTATCTTGAGGCACTTCTCCCTCCTCCTCTCCACCAAAAATCGCCACCTTGGAAAGGGATTTTTGTGCTTTCTCCCATTGTTTGACACGGTTGGAACGTGCCCTAGCACTCCACCATTCTTCCCAAATCCACCCCTTTTTCCACCAAAATCCCTCTTCACTCTCTTGTGATCCTTCCTCCACTCTTTCACTTGTTCCTCCAAGTCTCCCTGCCTGCTACTGTAGTAAATATGGCTCCGAAAATGAAACTTTCCCAAAGAAGAAAGTCAGTCCGTGAGCCTGAAGAAAATGTCTGAAAGAAAAGGCAAGCTGCTCAGTCTTCCAATGCTCCCACTCCAGCTTCAGCTCAAGGTCCTTCTCAATCATCTCAAAGTTCCAGTAAGAACCCTCTTTCTGATAGAAAAGTTGAAACCGGGAAAAATATAGATTTTCGGTTCTTTGAAAATGAGGGCTTTACTTTTGCTACCAAGATTAAAAACCAAGGATGGGGTTTCTATTGCTCCCTTAAGGAAGTCACCTATGTTGACCTAGTTAGAGAATTCTATCAGAATCTACATTATGGAAATGGGTCAGTGACTTCAACAGTCAAGGGTATTGATATTTGCTTGGATTCTAGTATATTGGGAGAAATACTTCAGTTGCCTAGTGAGGGTTACTCTTATATGGAACTCCCAGTAAAAGAAGAGGGGATCAGTGTTATACTAGGTGGAACTTATTCAGGGAGTTTAAATAAATTGGAAGCAAAGATTTTGTCTATTGAGATGAGGATCCTACATCAGATGGTAACAAAGCTCTTCTTTCCTAGGAGTGGTAGGCATGATCTACTGTCTGGCAGAGATATCTGTATCATGTTTCATGTCATCACTCAGACCCCCCTAAACCTCCCTGCACTTATGATAGAGGCCATGAGAGAGACTTTGAACAGATCCAAGGCACACTTGCCTTATGGTATGGCCCTTACTCGAGTATTTAGGAGGTTTGGAGTTAGCTGTGAGGGGGAGGCTTCTACTAAGCTATCTCATGTGGACACTTTCAACCAACACACCCTGCACCGAATGGGATTTACAAAGACTGATGGTGGTTGGATCAAAGGATCTGAGAAGAGAGCTGGGGAAAGAGCTGAAGATAGAGCTGAAGACAGAACTGAAGGCAGAGCAGAAGAAGAAGGTCCATCATCTCCTGTACATGACTTCAGGGCAGCATCACCAAATATCCAGTTCATTCCTGATACAGAGGCTGGCCCTTCAGAGTTTACTAGGATGCCCACACCAGTGTATCAGCCCGAGAGCAGAGCACCTCAATCAGAGTTCAGACTGGCTGACGATCAGATCGAGCAGATATCACGGCGTGTGGCCTCTTTGCTATCTAGTCAGTGGAGCAATACTACTTTTACACCGGGAGCCACTTCTTCTGATCAGACCATGACTCCCCACATATCCACTGTGTTTCAGATGATATCAGATCAGTCCATCCGGATTCAGCAGCTTGAGGACACTGTTTGGAGACTGACTGGCAGAGTTCTTGACTTGCAGGGGCAAGTCCTTGCTTTGGCCCATCCTCAGCCACAGGAGTCCACTATTGAGGTCACAGACCTCACTGCAGAGGCTGGCAGGGTCAGAGGAGCACTAGAGGGTGGATATGAGTTACTGAGGAGAGAAATCTGAGGATCGAGTGAGCATGCATCCACTCAGTTCACTGCTCTACTTCAGTCTGTTTCCAGAGCACTGAACGTACTTGATTCCATCAGGCTCACCCTTTCTGTTCAGTCCTTAGCCTCTCAGCGTTCTCAGCCACCCAGTTCTTCTCACTCTCCTGCTCGTGCCAGAGGTAGACGGGGTAGAGGACGTACTTCTGATAGAGATCCATCAGCTTCTCATCCCATATCTGATGACTCCGATCCATGACTTGTCTTGATCATTACTAGATCCTAGGTGTTAGTGTCTTGTTCTAGGATCTGTATTTTGGGGCCATGTATTGACAATTAGCTGGTTGACTTTTATATTATGAACTATGTATTGAAATAATTATGGTTTTATGGTATCATCTTTCACTTATATTTCTACCTTTTGTAATGATGTCGATCATATTTTGGTTATATATATTCTCCTTGTTGAAATATTATCTTCTCTTTGTTGTTGTTTGCTATTAATAATTGCTATATTAAGGGGGAGCAAACATCTATGATAAACTCTAAAAGGGGGAGAAATTAAAAAATGTTTCAGAAAAAGGAAGAGTTAACCATGTTTGATGATGTCAAAAAGGGAGAGAAATTAAAGAAAAAGTAAAATTAAAGAAAAATCATAAATTTTGAGAAATTAAAGAAAAAGCAAAATTAAAGAAAAACCATAAATTTTGAGCAATTAAAGAAAAAGCAATCCATCAAAAGCAAAACTACAAATTATGAGAAATTAATGAATGAATTGGAGAATTTAAAAGAACAATATCAAAAGTACAATGCTAAGTACAATGCAAATAAGTAATTTTTAAATTACTTCTTTACATATGCTCTGATTTGCTTTAAAAATTTAAATATGCTCTGATATACTTCAAAATTCCAACTTGCTCTGATACATCTTTTGAAATTTTATTTGCCTTGATACATCTTAAGAAATTCAACTTGCCTTGATACATCTTAAGAAATTTAACTTACTCTGATACATCTTAAAATTTTTTTAACTTGCTCTGATACACTGTAAAATTATTTTTCTTTCTCCAATACATTGTAAAATTTATTTTTCTCTTGCTCTGATACATCTTAAACTCAAAATGATCTAATACACTTTCCAAATCAACTCTTAATCATGCTTTGGCACACATAATTATTTTTTGTATCAAAAGCAATTAAAGCACATAATTATTTTTTTTTGCTCTGATGCTAAAACTAAAATAAAATGAGAATGAGCAAATTTTCAAAATACAGCTTGCTCTGATAACAAAAATAAGTTTCCTGCTCTATCACCAAAATCACATAATCAAATGAGCATATCTTCAAATCTTTAAGCAAATGGGCAAACTATTCTTGCATATGACTATTTATATCACATGCCAAAAGAATCATACTCTTTTCAAGCATATACACCTATAATGCATTCTTTTGAAATTATTGATTCACATTAATGCTTTTGTTCAAATATTTTGTCATCATCAAAAAGGGGGAGATTGTTGCTCCTAGATTGATTTTGATGATTATAAAGCAGATTGAAGGGATACAAATATTTTTATTTGAAAAAGTCTTTATGTTCTTCAGGGGTAAAATCGTAATTTTACTAAAACCCTGATTTGATAGTATCATTTGGTAGAACTAATGATTTGTAATCTATTGGTGAAAATTTCATTATTTTTGGACTTATACTTTTGAAGTTATGAATGTTTGAAGTGCATGAGTCGACTCATGAGTCAACTCATGGCACAATGAGCTGATTGGCACGCTAAAATTTCCCTTGGCACACTGGTTTTCTGGCTTGGCACGACCTGTGAGTCGACTCATGAGTCGACCCACAAGGCATGAGTCGACTTCTGCATGTTTGGGCCAAAAAATCCAGAAACCAACATCTCTGATTTTTGCAGCAGAGGTCGACTCATGAGTCGACCCCTGAAGTATGAGTCGACTCATGAGTCGACCCCTGAGACGGAAATTGTCCGCAACGGCTAGTTTTTTATCCATTTTAATTGCCTTTAATGCTCTCTTAAAATGCTCTAACGGCTCTTTTTCTGCCTAAAATATTTTCTCTTGTTTATTAAAGCTATAAAAGGTTTCAAAAGGTGAAAAATAAGAAGAAGATCCATAAAAAATACATGAGAGAGACGGAGGATCCACAATATACACAAGAGATTTTGAAAGAGAAAAGCAAGAGCGTTCAAAAGGGTATTCAAGAGCATTCAAAGAGAGGGTTTTTCAAGCTAATTTTTCAACCTTGATCAAGAGCTCTTTCAAAGCCTTCAAGAAGTCTTCAATCAAAGTTCACCTTCTTCTCAAGCGTTCATTCAACCCTTCATCCACCTTGAGGAAATCCAAAAAGGGGCTTCTTCATTTGAGTAAAGTATATTTAATATTATATTTCGCTCATTTAAGGAGCTATTCTTGTACTTATTTGTGCTCTAAACTATCTTACTCTTTGTGAGTAATTGTTCTTATTTTTGGAGGGTTTCCAAAACAAGGGAAGGTTGATCCGAACCTGAAATTGGAGTGTTTTGGGTTTGCTTGTACCCGGAAAATAAGTGGACTAGCTTGGGATAGCTAGTGTCGGAGTTTTCGACGTTTGTATTCAGGTTGAATACAAGTATAGTGGATTGAAATTCCCAGGTAGGAGCTTGGGGAGTGGATGTAGGTGCAAGGTTGGCACCGAACCACTATAAATCCTTGTGTTTGTGGTGTGCTTTATTGTTTCTCTTTATTTCTTTATTATATCTTTGCATTCTTGCTTTAGATAATTAATCTTGAACAAAAGTCTTTCTCCTCATTCATCAAGCTTTTAACAAATACTTTTCATAAGTAATTAGTTAAGCTTAAATTTTTTAAAACCCAATTTACCCCCCCTCTTGGGTTGCATAGCTGGGCAACAACGGTTCTATTTTTAAACTGTGTCGATCTTCTTTCGTTGCAGATATGGACGCGGACGCGGCTCGGATGTTAGCCAAGAGTCTCAAGGCCCACAATAGGAAAGATACTGCAACATCTGGGTCGACGAAGAAGGCGAGGGTAGAGGAGACAGATCTGGTCATGCTTCACCTTGATCGCCCAGAGCCCGTGCTTGTGGTACATCTTTGACCGCGAGTACTTCTCGATCCTGCGAAAGGGGAAAGCAGAAGGAGAACTGGGAGAAGAAGTCAGGTACTTAAAGCAATCCTCGATGATGGCTAGAATCGTGAGTTCGAAGTCTGATGAAGTCGAGCTCCCTTAGAGCTTTTTTGCTTTTTATTCTATGTATTCCTTTCCTTTCTTGTCACTTTTTTTTTGGCCCTCAAAGGCTTTGTAATGTACACTTCACTTAATGAAATGAAAAGAAAATTTTCAATTACCTTGTCCATTCTTGCATTAAGTTATCATTTATCGGACTTCTTTTGTCCTTTGTCTTGTTTGATATCGATGTTTGTTACTCCCTAGATTGATTTTGATGATTACAAAGCAGATTGAAGGGGTACCAATTTTTTTATTTTGAAAAAGTCTTTGTGCTCTTCAGGGGCAAAATCATAATTTTACCAAAACCCTGATTTAATAATATCATTTGGTAGAACAAAAGATTTGTGATCTATTGGCATAAATTTTATTATTTTTGGACTTGTATTTTTGAAGTTATGCATGTTTGAAATCCATGAGTCGACTCATGAGTCAGCTCATGGCACAATGAGCAGTTTGGCACGCTGAATTTTTGGTTTGGCACAGCCTGTGAGTCGACTCATGAGTCGACTCTCAAGGCATGAGTCGACTCATGAGTCGACTCCTACAGTTTTAGGCCAAAAATTACAGAACCCTATTTTCTGGTTGCTTCAACAGAGGTCGACCCTTGAGGCATGAGTCGACTCATGAGTCGACCCCTGTGATGGGATTTCTCTGCAACGGCTAGTTTTTAACCCGTTTTTAGTGCTTTTAATGCTCATTTAATGTGGTATAACAGCTTTTTTTCAGTCTAGAATATTTTTCTCTATTTCTTAAAGCTATAAAAGGATTCAAAGGTGGGAAACAAACAACAAGAAGAAAAAGAGAAAGCAAGAGATTAAAAAGAAAAAGAAGAGCATTCAAGAGAGCATTCAAGAGCATTCAAAAGAGAAAGAGTTTCTCAAGCCAACTTTTCAGCCCTAATCAAGAGCTCATTTAAAGCCTTCAAGAAGCCATCAATCCAAGCTCACCAACTCCTCAAGCGCTCAATCAATTCTTCATCCACTTTGAGAAAATCCAAAAATGGGCTTCTTCTCTTGAGTAAATTGTATTTAAAGTTATATTCGCTCATTAAAGGGGCTTTTCTTGTACTTGTTTGTGCTATAAATTATTTTACTCATTTTGAGTGATTATTTTTGTTTTGGAGGGGTTCTAAAATAAGGGAAGGTTGATCCGAACCTGAAATCGGAGTGTATTGGGTTGGCTTGTACCCGAAAAATAAGTGGACTAGCTTGGGATAGCTAGTGTCGGAGTTTCCGACATTTGTATTCGGGTTGAATACAAGTTTAGTGGATTGGAATTCCCAAGTAAGAGCTTGGGGAGTGGATGTAGGTGCAAGGTTGGCACCGAACCACTATAAATCCTTTTGTTTGTAGTGTGCATAATTGCTTCTCTTCAACTCTTCATTATTTCCTTGCATTCTTGCTTTAGGCAATTAATCTTGAACTAAGGTTATTCTCCTCATTCATTTAGCTATTGACAAACATCTTTCATAAGTCATTAGTTAAGTTTAAATTTTTTAAAAACCCAATTCACCCTCCCTCTTGGGTTGCATAGCTGGGCAACAAGTGGTATCAGAGCCTGGTGCTCTAGCCCATCTTTGATCTAAACAATCAAAGAGCCAAAGATCTATGGCAACCCATGTCGGTACTTTTCTAGCCGAGGGGCAATCCACCAACCGACCTCCACTTTTCAATGGGTTTAATTACACCTATTGGAAAGCTCGGATGAAAATATTCATACAAGCACTCGACTATGATATGTGGAGTATCATAGTGAACGGTCCTCACACACCCACTAAAATTATAGATGGTGAGGAATCAACCAAACCCGAGAAAGAATGGGATGAGGTTGATAAAAAGATGGCCCAATTAAATGCTAAAGCAATGAATGTACTTTATTATGCTCTTGATGCAAACGAATTTAATCGCATTTCTACTTGTTCATCTGCTAAAGAAATATGGGATAGGTTAGAAGTAACCCATGAGGGAACCAATCAAGTAAAAGAGTCTAAAATAAACATGCTTGTGCATAAATATGAATTGTTTAAAATAGAGCATGATGAGTCCATAACTGTTATGTTTACTCATTTTACTGATATCATTAATGGTTTGAAGAGTCTTGGTAAGTCCTATACTAACAGTGAGCTTGTAAGAAAGATTCTCAGGTCCTTGCCAAGAACTTGAGAAGCCAAAGTGACTGCCATCCAAGAAGCGAAGGACTTGAACACTCTACCTCTAGAAGAGCTTCTTGGATTTTTGATGACTCATGAGCTAAGCATGAAGCAACATCAAAAGGAAGAAGTCAAAAAGAAAAGAACCATTGCCCTCAAATCCACAGCTTCTCCTGATGAAGAAACGGATGACACTGAAGATGAAGAACAGGATGAAGAGATGGCTCTCATCACCCGAAGATTCAAGAAATTTTTGAGAAAAAAAAAACAGGGGATGAGGAAGAGGCCATTCACAAAAGGGGAACAAAGCAAAGAAAGAGAGAAAGACCAACCCCTTATCTGCTACGAGTGCATGAAGTCGGGACACTTCAAATTCGAATATCCACAACTGAAGAAAGGTCCCAAGAAGTTCAAGAAGAAGGCCATGATGGCCACATGGAGTGCGAGTGATGACTCAAGCTCCGATGAGGAAATCTCAACCGAACAAGCCAACCTGTGCCTTATGGCATACGAAAATGAGGTAATTTCCGAAACCCCTAGTGACTTTACTTTTGAAGAACTGCATGAAGCTTTCTATGATTTAGTTGATGAATTAAAGAAACTAGGGATGAAAAACAAAGAGCTAAAATTGAAAAATCAATCCTTATTGAAACAAGCTGAAAACTTTTCAATTGAAAAATCCACCTTGCTTCAAGAAAATCAAAGCTTAAAGAATGAAATTGCCAAGCTGAAACCAATAGTAGATAAGTTCACCTTAAGTTCAAACAAACTCAATATGATTCTTGATAATCAAAAAGTCGTATATGATAAGGCTGAACTTGGCTATAACCCCTTGAAGAAACAAAAATATCTGAAAAATATTTATGTAAATTCTTTAAGTAACAAATCTACCAATATTACTTATTTCAAATGTGGTAGAGTAGGACATAAGTCATACACTTGCCTCTTTAACAAATCTGTAAACTCAACTATAAAGAAAATATGGGTTCCAAAAGGAACCATTTTGACTAACCAAAAAGGACCCAAGAAAGCTTGGGTACCTAAAACAAAAACTTGACTTTTGCTTGCAGGTGTGTCTAGCATCCCAAGGAGGAAACAGAAAATGATATCTTGACAGTGGATGCTCGAGACACATGACTGGTGATGAATCACAATTCATCACGCTTGATGCTAAGGATGGAGGGATGGTCACCTTTGGAGACAATGGCAAAGGAAAGATCATCGGGATAGGTAACATTGGTATCACTCCCTCCAAATATATTAAAAAAGTTTTGCTAGTTAGTGGTTTAAAGCATAATTTACTAAGCATTAGTCAATTTTGTGATAAAGGGTATAAAGTTATTTTTGAATCATCTGTTTGCATTGTGACTAGTCCTATTAACGATGGCATTAAATTTATTGGACATAGACATGGCAATATTTATATGGTACATTTAAATGATTTAGCCAAAATAAACATGCAATGCCTAGTATCCTTGAATGCTAAAGTTAATGAGACTAGTTGGCTTTGACATCGTAGACTTGCACACATTAGCATGCATTCTCTTTCAAAATTAATTAAGAAAGAATTAGTTCTTGGCTTGCCTAAACTGAATTTTGAAAAAGATAGAATTTGTGATGCATGCCAACTAGGTAAACAAACAAGAGTTTCATTTAAATCCAAAAATATTGTTTCAACTTCTAGACCTTTAGAGCTTTTGCATATGGACTTATTTGGACCAACTAGAACCACTAGTCTAGGAGAAAAACGATATGATTTTGTAATTATAGATGATTACTCTCATTTTACTTGGGTTTTCTTTTTTAGCACACAAAGATGAAACTTTTCATATTTTCACTAAATTTTACCGAAAAGTTACTAATGAAAAAGGATTTTCAATTCAAAATATTCGAAGTGATCATGGAACTGAATTTGAAAATCAAGACTTTGAAAACTTCTGTGATGAAAATGGAATTGGCCATAACTTCTCTGCTCGTAGGACACCCCAACAAAATGGGGTAGTTGAAAGGAAAAATAGAACCTTAGAAGAAATGGCCCGTACCATGCTTTGTGAAAGCAACCTTCCAAGATATTTTTGGGTGGAAGCAATTAACACAGCATGTTACATTTTAAATCATGCTTTGATTAGACAAATTTTAAAGAAAACCCCCTATGAACTTTGGAAAGAAAGAAAACTAAATATTGCATATTTTCATATTTTTGGTTGCCGATGTTTTGTGTTAAATAATGGTAAAGAAAGACTTGGTAAATTTGATGCAAAATCAGATGAAGCAATCTTTCTGGGTTACTCCTCCACTAGTAAAGCTTTTAGAGTTTTTTAACAAAAGAACTTTAGTAGTTGAGGAGTCCATACATGTTGTTTTTGATGAATCTAACGATCTTCCTTCAAGGAAGAATGAGGGTGTTGATGATGCAGATCCTCTAATAGAAGGAATGAAGAAGATCACTCTGAAAGATTCAATAACTCAAGAGGATGAGGAACAAGAAGACAAACAAGATGAGAGAGGTGAAGAAATTCAAGAACAACCTCAAGGTACAAATGACCTACCAAAGGAATGGAGGTATGTTCACAACCACCCTAAGGAGTTAATTATTGGTGATCCTATGCATGGGGTAAAAACTCGTTCTTCACTTAAAGATGTATTTAATCATTATGCTTTTGTATCTCATCTTGAACCAAAAACTATTGAAGAAGCTGAAAATGATCATAATTGGATTAATGCAATGCAAGAGGAACTTAATCAATTTGAAAGAAATAATGTTTGGACTTTAGTATCAAGACCTAAAAATTATTCAATTATTGGCACAAAATGGGTCTTTAGGAACAAATTAGATGAACATGGTAATGTAATTAGAAATAAAGCAAGATTGATTGCTAAAGGATATAATCAAGAAGAAGGAATTGATTTTGATGAGACCTTTGCATCTGTTGCTAGATTAGAGGCCATTAGACTTCTACTTGCATATGCTTGCTTTATGAAATTCAAATTATTTCAAATGGATGTCAAAAGTATATTTTTAAATGGATATATTGCTGAAGAAGTCTATGTAGAACAACCCCCGGGATTTGAAAATCATGCTTTCCCTAATCATGTTTTTAAATTAAATAAAGCTTTATATGGATTAAAACAAGCACCTAGGGCTTGGTATGATAGGCTAAGCAAATTTTTACTAAATAATAATTTTTTAAGAGGTAATGTAGATACAACCCTCTTTATTAAAAGAAATCAAAATGATATGTTAGTAATACAAATTTATGTTGATGACATAATTTTTGGGTCTACTAATGAATCTCTTTGTCAAGACTTTGCTAAGCTCATACAGGGGGAGTTCGAGATGAGCATGATGGGAGAACTTATCTTCTTCCTCGGACTCCAAATCAAACAAATAAAAGAGGGAATCTCCATCACCCAAAGCAAGTACACCAAGGAACTACTCAAAAAATTTGGAATGGAGAACTCCAAACCAATTGGCACACCCATGAGCCCCTCATGTAAGCTTGACAAGGATGATGAAGGTAAATGTGTAGACTTAAAATACTATAGAGGTATGATTGGCTCTTTATTATATTTAACTGCAAGTAGGCCTGATATCATGTTTAGTGCTTGTTTATGTGCTAGATATCAATCTAATCCTAAAGAATCTCATTTGAATGCTGTTAAAAGAATCCTTAGATACTTGAATGGTACTCAAACTCTAGGGTTATGGTACTCTAAGGACTCACAAATTGATTTATTAGGATATTCAGATGCTGATTTTGCTGGATGTAGATTAGATAGAAAAAGCACAAGTGGAACTTGCCAATTTCTTGGAGTTAATCTAATCTCCTGGTTTAGCAAGAAACAAAATTTGGTAGCACTGTCTACGGCTGAGGCCGAATACATTACAGCCGGAAGTTGTTGTGCTCAAATCTTGTGGATTAAGCAACAACTCGAAGATTTTGGAATCAAACTTAATGAAACACCAATAAGATGTGACAACACAAGTGCCATAAATCTATCTAAAAATCTAATTCAACACTCAAGGTCCAAACATATTGAAATAAGACATCATTTTATAAGAGAACATGTTCAAAACAAAAATATAATTCTTGAATATATTTGCACTAAAAATCAATTAGCTGATATCTTTACAAAGGCCCTTAGTGAGGATAGATTCTATGAAATTAGGAGAAATCTAGGAATTCTTGATCCTTATGCCTAAATATTTCTCCAATTCCAAAGATTTGATGACAAAAATTCTTTGAGCTCAATTTTCATCATCTCTCTTGATCCTAAATGCTCAAAATTATCATTCACACATCTTGTCATTGAGCAAAATTTCTTCTCTCAAAATTTTAAATTTTTTTAGAATTTATTCATATTTTTTTCTGAATTTTTGAGTTTCATGAGTCGACCCCCTAGGGTCGACCCCTTGGCAAACTTGTAATTACTGCCAACTTCCCACGGGCTCTTTCTTTTTAATTGGAAGTCTGTTCATGAGCCGACTCATCTCTTCGTCTTCCTCCCTCCAAGAACCGTCATCCTCATCCTCATTCTCTCCAAAACCAAGGATCTAGCTCAAGATTGTTCTCCTTTCTCCTCTCCACCACAAATCACCGCCTGAGAAAGGAGATTTTTGCATCTTTTTCCTTTGATTGAAACGGTTGGAGCGTGCCCTAGCCTCCACCGTTCTTTTCAAAACCGCCTCTTCTCTCCGCCAAAATCCCTCTCTATCCTTTTGTAATCCTTCTTCCACTCATCCACTTGATCCTCCAAGTCTCTCTGCCTGCTGCTGTGGTGAGAATGGCTCCGAAGATGAAGCTTTCTCAGAGAAGAAAGTCGGTCCGAGAGCTAGAAGAAAATGTCCGCAGAAAAAGGCAAGCTGCTCAGTCCTCCACTGCTCCCACTCCGGCTTCTGTGTCAGCTCAAGGTCCCTCTCAGTCTTCCCTTAGTCCCAGTAAGAACCCTCTATCTGATAGGAAGGTTGAAACCGAAAAGAATGTGGATTTTAGATTCTTTGAAAAAGAGGGTTTCACCTTTGGAACAAAGATAAAAAATCAGAGTTGGGGTTTCTACTGCTCTCTCAAGGAAGTCACTTTTGTAGACCTAGTTAGAGAATTTTATCAAAATTTGCAATATGGGAATGGAACAGTGACTTCTACAGTTAAGGGAGTTGATATTTATCTGGATCCTGTCATTTTGGGAGAGATACTTCATTTGCCCTGTGAGGGATACTCTTACATGGAACTCCCAGTGAAGGAAGAGGGAATCAGTGTGATTCTAGGAGGTACCTACTCGGGGAGTTTGAATAAATTGGAAGCCAAAATTTTGTCTATTGAGATGAGGATCTTACATCAATTGGTGACAAAGCTCTTCTTCCCTAGGAGTGGTAGGCATGATCTACTTTCTAGCAGAGATATTTGTATTATATTTCATGTAATCACTCAAACCCCATTGAACCTCCCTGCATTAATGATTGAGGCCATGAGAGAGACACTGAACAGATCCAAGGCACATTTGCCTTTTGGTATGGCCCTTACTCGAGTTTTCAGGAGGTTTGGAGTCAGCTTTGAGGAGGAGGCATCTACTAAGCTTTCTCACGTAGACACCTTCAACCAACACACTCTGCACCGCATGGGATTTACAAAAACTGATGGTGGTTGGATCAAGGGTTCTGAGGAGATTGCTGAGGACAGAGTAGAAGACAGAGCTGAAGAAGAAGGTCCATCATCTCCTATCCATGACTTCAGGGCAGCATCTCCAGATATCCAGTTCATTCCAAACCCAGAGGCTGGCCCTTCAGAGTTCACCAGGAGGCACACACCAGTACATCAGCCAGAGAGCAGAGCACCTCCTTCAGAGTTCAGATTGGCTGATGATCAGATCGAGCAGATATCTCAGCGTGTGGCTTCTCTGCTTTCTCGATAGTGGAGCACTACTACATTTACACCAGGGTCCACTTCATCTGATCTGACCTTGACTCCCCATATCTCCACTGTATTTCAGTTGATCTCAGATCAGTCTATTCAGATTCAGCAGCTAGAGGACATCATTTTGAGACTGACTGGTAGAGTTCTTGACTTGCAGGGGCAAGTCTTTGATTTGGCCCATCCTCAGCCATAGGAGAGCACTATTGAGGTCACAGACCTTACTGCAGAGGCTGGCAGGCTCAGAGGTGCATTGGAGGGTGGTTATGAGTTATTGAGGAGAGAGATCAAAGGCTCGAGTGAGCATGCATCTACTCAGTTCACTGCTCTACTTCAGTCTGTTTCGAGAGCACTGAACGTTCTTGATTCCATCAGACTCACTCTTTCAGTCAAGTCCTTGGCCTCGCAACGTTCTCAGCCTCCTAGTTCATCTCGCTCACCTGCTCGTGCCAGAGGCAGACGGGGTAGAGGACGTTCTTCTGGTCGAGATCTATCATCTCCTCATCCTATCTCTGATGACTCCGATCCATCTAGTCATGATCTTTACTAGATCCTAGGTGTTAGTCTCTTGTTCTTTCTAGGATCTGTATTTTGGGGCCATGTAATGACATTAGCTAGTTGACTTTTATGTTATGAAATTTGTATTGAAACAATTATGGTTTTAATCATCTTTTACTTATATATCTACTTTTTGTAATGATGTCAATCATCTTTTTGGTTATATATATTCTCCTTGTTGAAATATCTTCTCTTTGTTGATGATTGCTGTTAATGATTGCTGTATTAAGGGGGAGCAAAACATCAATGATTAGCACTAGAAGTATTAAAGAGAAAACATATTCAGAAAAAGAGGGGGAGTTAACAATGTTTGATGATGTCAAAAAAAGAGAGAAATTAAAGAAAAAGAAACCCATCAAAAGTAAAATCATAAATTATGAGAAATTAAAGAAAAAGAAACCCATCAAAAGCAAAATTATAAATTATGAGAAATTAAAGAAAAAGAAACATATCAAAAGCAAAATTATAAATTATTTGAAATAAAATGAATGAATTGGGGAGAATTTAAAGAACAATATCAAAAGTAAAATTATTAAATGACTTAAAAAATACAATGAGTAAATTGCTAAGTACAATGCAAATGAGCAACCTTTAAAATTACTTCTTTAAACATGCTCTGATATGCTTTAAAATTCCTTTTTGCTCTGATACATCTTAAATTTAACATACTCTAATATACTTTACAAATTAACTCTTAGACATGCATTGGCACACTTAATTATTTTTGCTCTGATACTAAAACTAAATAATCAAATGAGAATGAACAAATTTTCAAAATACAACTTGCTCTGATAACAAAAATAAATTTTCTGCTCTAACACCAAAATCACATAATCCAATGAGCACATTTTCAAATCTTTAAGCAAATGGGCAAACTATTTGTGCATATGACCATTTGTATCACATGCCAAAAGAATCAATATTCCTTTCAAGCAAATACACTTATAATGTATTCTTTTGAAATTTATGATTCACATAAATACTTTTGTTCAAGTGTTTTGTCATCATTAAAAAGGGGGAGATTGTTGCTCCCTAGATTGATTTTGATGATTACAAAGCAGATTGAAGGGGTACCAATTTTTTTATTTTGAAAAAGTCTTTGTGCTCTTCAGGGGCAAAATTGTAATTTTACCAAAACCCTGATTTAATAATATCATTTGGTAGAACAAAAGATTTGTGATCTATTGGCGTAAATTTCATTATTTTTGGACTTATATTTTTGAAGTTATGCATGTTTGAAATCTATGAGTCGACTCATGAGTCAGCTCATGGCACAATGAGCAGTTTGGCATGCTAAATTTTTGGTTTGGCACGGCCTGTGAGTCGACTCATGAGTCGACTCTCAAGGCATGAGTCGACTCATGAGTCGACTCCTGCAGTTTTAGGCCAAAAATTACAGAACCCTGTTTTCTGGTTGCTTCAACAGAGGTCGACTCATGAGTCGACCCCTGAGGCATGAGTCGACTCATGAGTCGACCCCTGTGATGGGATTTCTCTGCAACGGCTAGTTTTTAACCCATTTTTAGTACTTTTAATGCTCATTTAATGTGGTCTAACGGCTCTTTTTTGGCCTAGAATATTTTTCTCTATTTCTTAAAGCTATAAAAGGATTCAAAGGTGGGAAACAAACAATAAGAAGAAAAAGAGAAAGCAAGAGATTAAAAAGAAAAAGAAGAGCATTCAAGAGAGCATTCAAGAGCATTCAAAAGAGAAAGGATTTCTCAAGCTAACTTTTCAGCCCTAATCAAGAGCTCATTTAAAGCCTTCAAGAAGCCATCAATCCAAGCTCACCAACTCCTCAAGCGCTCAATCAATTCTTCATCCACTTTGAGGAAATCCAAAAAGGGGCTTCTTCTCTTGAGTAAATTGTATTTAAAGTTATATTCGCTCATTAAAGGGGTTTTTCTTGTACTTGTTTGTGCTATAAATTATTTTACTCATTTTGAGTGATTGTTTTTGTTTTGGAGGGGTTCCAAAATAAGAGAAGTTGATCCGAACCTGAAATAGGAGTGTATTGGGTTGGCTTGTACTCAGAAAATAAGTGGACTAGCTTGGGATAGCTAGTGTCGGAGTTTCCGACATTTGTATTCGGGTTGAATACAAGTTTAGTGGATTGGAATTCTCAAGTAGGAGCTTGGGGAGTGGATGTAGGTGCAAGGTTGGCACCGAACCACTATAAATCTTTTTGTTTGTGGTGTGCATAATTGCTTCTCTTCAACTCTTCATTATTTCCTTGCATTCTTGCTTTAGGCAATTAATCTTGAACTAAGGTTATTCTCCTCATTCATTTAGCTATTGACAAACATCTTTCATAAGTCATTAGTTAAGTTTAAATTTTTTAGAAATCCAATTCACTCCCCCTCTTGGGTTGCATAGCTGGGCAACAACGTTGTTTGAAGGTTCCTGATCGTCACCGTGTTGATTCGTCCTTAGAGACTGGAGATTTTCGATAAGGGTTTTCTTCCTCGTTGAGATGAGGTCCCTTGAGTCTTTGATGTAATTTGATTTTCTCTTATCACTGGTGGGGCTCGCCACTTTCTCTTTTTCTCTCTCTTCTTTTTTTTTTGTGTTCGAGTGAGGGTTTTCCCTTTGCCCTTGACGGGGTCGTAGGAGTGTAGAGGAGCCATTGAAGAGGCTTTCCTCCTCGTCCGATCTTGATCGATTGGGTCTTCGTTTGTGTCAGGATGAGATTCTCCTTCTATTTCTGACACAATCAATTTTAGCTCATGTTAGGATGAGGTTCTCCTTCTATTCCTAACATGGCCGTGGGGGCACATAAGGGCCGTTGTAAGGGTCTCTCCCCCCATCCGGTCTTTAAATAATCGGGCCTTCGACTTTGCTCATGTTAGGATGAGGTTCTCCTCCTGTTCCTAACATGGCTGTGGGGGCACATAAGGATCGTTGTAAGGGCCTCTCCCCCCATCCAGTCTTCAAATAATCGGACCTTCGACTTTGCTCATGTTAGGATGAGGTTCTCCTCCTGTTCCTAACATGGCTGTGGGGGTACATAAGGGCCGTTGTAAGGGCCTCTCCCTCCATCTGATCTTTAAATAATCGGGCCTTCGACTTTGCTCATGTTAGGATGAGGTTCTCCTCCTGTTCCTAACATGGCTGTGGGGGCACATAAGGGCCATTGTAAGGGCCTCTCCTCCTATCCGGTCTTCAAATAATCGGGCCTTCGACTTTGCTCATGTTTGGACGAGGTTCTCCTCCTGTTCCTAACATGGCTGTGGGGGCACATAAGGGCCGTTGTAAGGGCCTCTCCCCCCATCCGATCTTCAAATAACTGGGCCTTCGACTTTGCTCATGTTAGGACGAGGTTCTCCTCTTGTTCCTAACATGGCTGTGGGGGCACATAAAGGCCGTTGTAAGGGCCTCTCCCCTCATCCAGTCTTCAAATAATCGGGCCTTCGACTTTGCTCATGTTAGGATGAGGTTCTCCTCCTGTTCCTAACACACTTAGTTTTGATTGTCGGAAGGAGCTACTCCCTGTCATTATGAGTTCATACCAAAAGAAAAGATAAGTAAATATGAAAGAAACTTTTATTTAAAGCAAAGTTATTGGTAATACATTCATAGATTTTTCGAATTCCATGGTCGTGGTAGGTCTGTTCCTCCGAGCTCTTTCAAATAGTATGTTCTGGACCGAACCACCTCTCTGACTTCATACGGGCCTTCCTAGTTAGGGGCGAGTTTTCCTTGATTCTGGGGTTGTGAGACAGTGGCTCATCGAAGTACTAAGTCCCCCGCTCTGAAGGCCTTGCTCTTGACCTGGGAGTTGTAGTAGCGGGCCACTTTCTATTTGTAGGCGGCCATCCAAACTTGAGCTGTCTCCCATTTTTCTTCTAATAAGTCGAGGTTGGCTTTGAGATCCTGTGAGTTGTGCTGCTCGTCGAATGCCACAACTCGTGCCGACAGGAGTTTGAGTTCGATCGAAATCACGACTTCTGTTTCGAAGGCTAAGACAAAGGAGGTCTCCCCTGTGGGCAGTCTTTGGGTAGTTCGGTATGCCCATAACATATGATAAAGCTCATCTGCCCAAGTTTTCTTTGCTCTTTCAAGTCTCGCCTTGGTCCCTTGCAGCAGAGTCCTGTTAGTAACCTCGACTTCACCGTTTGCTTGCGGATGGGCTACTGACGTGAAGTTGTGGGAGATGTTTAGGTCCTCACAAAATTCAGCAAACCTTGCCCCAGCAAATTATCACCTATTATCAGTAATGATAGTTCTGGGTAGGCCAAACCTACAGATAATTGACTTCCAAATGAAGTCCTGCACCTTGGCTTCTGTAATTTTTGCCAAAGGTTCAGCTTCGACCCACTTGGTGAAGTAGTCAATTGCCACCAGGAGGAACTTTCACTGCCCGGATGCCATGGGAAAAGGTTCGAGGATATCCATCCCCCATTGTGCAAATGACCATGGGACGTTCAAGGGTGTAAGTTCGGAGGTGGGTTGCCTTTGGATATATGCATATCTCTGGCACCGATCACACCTTCTGACATATTCGATGGAGTCGTGGTATATGGTAGGCCAGTAATAGCCTTGTCGGAGTAGCTTGTGGGATAAAGATCTGACCCCTAGGTGACTTTCGCAGACTCCCTCGTGTACCTCCCACAAAGCGAAGTCGGCCTCAGAAGGTCGAAGATATTTTAAAAGGGGCAAAGAGTACGACCTCTTATACAGCTTGCCTTCATAAAGAATATATCGGGAGGTCTGGTTCCTAAGCTTTCGAGCTTCTTTTGCATCAGGAGGAAGAACCCTATCCTTGAGGTACACAACCAGTGGGTCAATCCAGCTGGGTTCATGGCTGATCTCCATCACAAGCTGTGGTTCTTCCATACTTGGGCACTTCAAAACTTCGAAGAAGATTTTTTTAGGCAGTTCAGTCGGAGCCAGTGTAGCCAACTTAGAGAGAAGATCGGCCCTGATATTTTTTGCTCTTGGGATCTGCCTGATGTCAAAGTTGCCAAAGGTAGGGATGATCTCCTTTATCTTTTCGAGATACTTGACCATACTGTAGGCTTGGAGCCGATCTACTTCTAACTCTTTGGCAATCCTCAGTCCTACAATTAGAGCTTCATATTCTACTCTATTATCTGTCGCAGGGAATTCGAAGCGCAGTACATACTCCACGATAATTTCGTCTGGATTGACCAAGATCAGGCCCGTGCTTGTGCCTGACATGTTGGAGGAACCGTCCACATAGAGTACCCAAAAACCATCAGGGAGATATGTTCTTTCTTCAGGGGAGTTCGGTTGGAGCCCTGGGTTGGCAGCTTCACCTCGTCCAAGTTTAGCCTCTTCCAGAATAGTGCATTCCACTTTAAAGTCTGCTAATATCTGAGCTTTGATTGTCGGCCGAGGTTGATAGTTGATGTCAAATTTCGTGAGCTCAACTGCCCATTTTGCTATCCTTCCGGAAGCATCCGCTCGGTGCAGAACCATCTTGATCGGCTGGTCAATGAGCAGTGTTATGGTGTGCCCTTGAAAGTAAGGTCAGAGCCTTCGAGCTGCAATCAACAAGGCATAAGTTAGTTTCTCTAACTTAGTGTACCTGGTTTCGGTGTTTCTCAATACTCAGCTTATATAGTAGATTGACCGTTGAATTTTTGCTTCTTTTTTAACCAGGACAGCTGCGAGAGCCACAGGAGAGACCGCCAAGTACAGGAACAACTCCTCTCCAGGTTCGGGCTTTGCCAATAGTGGAGATGAGCTGAGGTAGTTCTTCAGTTCCTCGAATGTTTGTTGACATTCAGTGGTCCAACAGAAGTTTTTCGGCTGCTTGAGAGTCTGAAAGAAAGGCGGGCATCATTCGACCGACCTTGAGATAAAGTGATTCAGAGCTGCTACCCTCCCACTAAGGCGCTGAACTTTCTTTATTGACTTCGGGGCGGTCATTTTCTGGATGGCACGAATCTTTTCTAGATTTGCCTCGATCCCGCATCCCAACACCATGAAGTTCAAGAATTTTTTTGAGGTTACTCCAAAAGTGTACTTGGCCGGATTCAGCTTCATCTTATATTTTCGGAGGGCACTGAAGGTCTCCTTAAGGTCGACGATGTGGTTCTTTGTGGATTTGCTTTTTACAAGTATATCGTCCATGTAGACCTCCATGTTGCGGCCGATCTGCTCTTTGTAGATCTTGTTCACCAGTCGTTGGTAGGTCGCCCCTGCATTTTTGAGGCCAAAAAGTATGACCCTGTAACAATAAAGACCACGGTTAGTAATAAAAGTAGTTTTTTCTTCGTCCTCCGATGCCATCCTGATTTGATTGTAGCCGAAAAATACATCCATGAAGGTGAGAAGCTCGTGGCCCGAGGTTGCATCCAGTAATTGGTCAATTTTGGACAGAGGGTAACTATCCTTCGGGCAGACTTTATTAGCTTTTTGAAGTCTATACACATCCTCCACTTGCCATTCACCTTCTTGACAAGAACCACATTGGAGACCCAGTTCGGGTAGTTGACTTCTCTGATGAACCCGGCCTTTAGGAGTTTATCAACTTCCTCAGCTATTGCCACTTGCCTTTTCGGTGCATGACTTTGGATTTTTTCCTTCGTCGATCGATGTTTGGGGTCAATAGCCAGGCGGTGTTCCATAACTCTCGAATCAATCCCTGGCATGTCCGTCGGGACCCAAGTGAAAATATCCACATTCTTTTGTAAGAAATTAATAAGCTGTGTCTGTACCTCTTCTCTTAGGTTAGAGCCGATCTTCACCACATGCTCCTCATTCCCATCGTTCAAAGGAACTGAGACAAGATCTTCAATTGGCTCACCCCGTTCTTTAGCAAGGTCATCGCGAGTGTCCAATCCATCAACTGGACAGGGGTCATACTGTCCCTTTCTCTGAAGGGCTATGTTGTAGCAGTGTCTTGCCAGAGCTTGATCTCCTCTGACCTCTCTGACTCCTTGGCTAGTAGGAAATTTCAGCTTCAAGTGGTAGGTCGACACCACAGCTCGGAGGGCGTTGAGGTCAGGTCGGCCGAGTATTGCGTTGTAGGCAGACGGTGCCCTTACTACCAGAAAATCCACCTGCGCTCCTGATTACTTTGGGTACCAGCCTACAACTATGGTTAAAGTTATTACCCCTTCCACTGGTACAGCATCGCCAGTGAACCCTACCAACGGGGAGTTTATCGGCCCTAATCGACCATCCGAAATGGATATTTTCGAGAATACCTCGTAAAATAGAATATCAGTCGAGCTTCCACTGTCAACAAGAATGCGGCGTACATCATAGTCAGCAATATTTAAAGAAACTACAACCGCATCATTATGTGGGAATTGAATCTCCCGGGCATCTTCTTCTGTAAAGGTTATAGACTCTTCAGTCCTTTGCTGCTTGGGCGGTACGATCGATCCATTGGCTGGTCCCCGTCGGGGTCCTCCAGAGATGGTGTTGACGATCCTGATTGGAGGCCGATCTTTAGGCTATTCCTCCCTCCTTAGCGGCTCTGACTGTGGTAGGGCCCTCGATCGATCCTCCCTATCTTCAGGTCGGCGTCAGATGAATCTATCGAGCCAACTTCGTCTGATGAGCTCCTTGATCCGCCAGTTCATTTCTTGGAATCTTTGTCCCAGGAGGTCCTCTCGACTGTGAGTCTCGAGGGTCTTCTGGTAGAACAGAGGTAGAGACCCTTCGGTGGTGGAATCATGATCGGACGGAGGGCTCTCCGCCATCTGCTTCCCCTTTTCGGGGAAGATAGGGCGACTTGCCCAAGTGGCCCACCCAGTCGTCGGAATCTAAAACTCTGATGATGCTCTTTCCAGTCGCACCGATACCTGTGACTGCTATGGCTGCATGGCCTACACTACTTCGGTGAGGCCCCTGACCTACTGAACCAGCAAGTCAAATTGCTCCATACCGACTGCTGTTGCCAGAAGGGGAGGAGCCTGAAAAACTGGAGATGAGGCCAGAGCTTGTGGAGCTCGCTGGGATCTAGCCGTGGAGGTCGTGGATCGTCTGGTGGATGCCTTTCGGAGAGGCATCAGGTGGAGATCTGACAGGAGAAGGAGAAGAAGATGTCAGAGAAGATGATCGGAGATAGTCCCGTTGAGCACTCCTTTAAGAATAAAGGTACTGTGAAGACACAGATCCCCTTCCTCTAGCACCAATTCTGTTGGTGTAGAATTCTACCGACGTCGGAGAAGCTGGAGTCGAGATGGCTGCGACTGCCATCAGGACCTGCAAGAGAAGTCTAAACCAGAGTTGGGGGGTGCTTTGACAAGACCCTCCGACACTTAAGTCAGTATTCTGCTTCAACAGAAATGGAGCACTCAAATGAGATTTTGGCAGAGTTTCGAGATAGAGTTTTGAGCTTAGAGAAGAACATATCTGGGGGTCCCTTTTTATAGATAGAGAGCATAACTGATTGACAGCGATGTCTATAACCACCTGATAGTGGGCCGTTCGTGGCCATGCAGAGTTTGTTGCAGAGAGTAGTGGCGTCAGTGGGCCATTCAGAGCCATGTAGAATTTGTTATGGAGAGTAGAGTGGTGTCCATTGTCGTGACTTGCCAGAGAGTTTGGGCCTGTCGGCTGAAGCTCGGATGGGACGTCTGATGGAATGGAATGGCTCTCTGTCTCTACAATCTAAGAGAGGCTTGGATGTTTCTGAGGTTGCTGACGAGTCCATTATTGTCGGGTGCCTAGAGCGCTGATGCTGCAGGAGAAGTCATCTACTGTAGAAGCTCGGATGGAGTCCAGCTCTCGTAGGAGTCTGAAAAGAGGTCGCTTATTGTAGAAGCTCGATCGAAGATCAGTTGTCGTGGAAGCTCGGATAGAGACTTCTTATTGTAGAAGTCCCACTACTGGAGAAACTCGATCATTGACGAAGTCCGAAAGAAGTTCGAAGTAGAGATCCGATGGAGCCTATCCGTCGTAGAAGTTTGTCTAGAATTTGTATGATGTAGAAGCTTGTCTGAAGATTTGTCTACTGGAGAGGCCCGATTGCACAAGGAATCTGACTGAAGGTCGGTCGATAGAAGAGTCCGGGAGGTATTGTTGAAGTTTGGCTGATGCTATTGAAGGTTGATGGCCGAAGAGGTATGGCAGACACTGGAGGTGGTTGGCCGTTGTAGAAATCCAGCTGCTGGAGCCCATCCGTTGTAGAAGTTCGTCTGGAATCCATCCGCTATGAAAGTTCAGATGGAGTTCGATTCTTGTAGAAGTTCGGATGGGGACCGCTTATTGAAGAAGATCGGCTGAAGTCCGCTTGTTATAGAAGTTCGGAAGGAATTCGTTTACCGTAGAAGCTCGGATGGAATTCACTTACAGTAGAGATCCAGAGTAGATCGCTTGCAGTAGAGGTTCGACTAAAATTCGGAAGGCGGTCGACCACCGTAGAAACTTGGATGGAGTCTGGTTACTGTAAAAATCCTACTACTGAAGAAGCTCGATCATCGACGAAGTTCGGAGGAAGTTTGGAGTCAAGTCGATCATGGCTGGGAGAAGTCTGGAAGAGATTCGGAGAATAGTCGTTCACTATAGAGAATCGACTGAAAGTGAAGTTCAGAGAGCGTTTGGAGCAGTCTGGTAGATGAATGGAGAAGCTCATAATTGGAGAAGTTTGGATGGCATGATAGGAGTTCGTCTGTTAGAGGAATCTGGAGGACACCGTGGGAGGTCGACCGCTGTAGGAGTCCGGATGGTAATATGGAAGCTCGGACAGTCGGAGAGGTTCAGAAAGATGCTATGCAAAGTCGGAAGCCGAAAGAGCCCTGAGAGGGTCGGCCTCTTACGAACTTTGACTGGGGTTATTTTATACCCAACAAGTATCTTTCTCTGATCCATCTTTGATATTAAAAAGGTTTGAGATGATCGAAGAAGAAAATCAAGTCAGATCTGCCATCAGAAGCCGACTGCATGAGCTAGCACTCCCACGGAGAATGGATTGATCCGAGGGGCTTCGGTGGATCATCTGTAGAGGTCAGACACTTGTGTAGCTATGAACGATCAGAAAAAATTTTTAGATCTATATTTTTGATTGTGGAGTTTGACTACCCATGCTCAGGTATTGGATTCGAAACCTTAGAAGTGGTAGATTAGATCTATTACTAAATGCTATTTTTTTGGTTCACGTGCTTGTCATTTTAGATTCAGAATTTTATGCATATAAATTTATGTCATAGATCTATTTATAGAAGTTTTAAGATTAGATCTTATATATATATTTATAAATTAAATAGTTTAATCTAATGTTGTTTCGTTGAAAAAATTTTGAAATGCATGCATGAAACCCCTGTGCATCCCTACAGTGGGTTCAGAGCCAGTTTTGATATGATATGATATTATATGCATATGGATCTATAATTTAATTTAGATTAGATCTGATATATGATATTTAAATCTAAAATTAATTATAGATGTTATCACACAAACTGATATAATGTTGTCCTACTGTAAGATTTATCCCTTACAGTGCAAAGGTTGTCCTAGTTTGTGCTGATCTTTATAAAGTCTGATTTTAATTTGAAATATATAAAATTTATTTATAATAATTATTATCTAATTTTAATATAATTAAAATATAATAATCAGATCTAAAATAATTTAGATTAGATCTAAATTATTTAGATTAGATGATCTGAGTAGCGAAGTAATCGGATCGGGTTTGTCACTAGACCGTCCGATCATAGGAGGTAATAGAGATTAGATCTCTCTTTTTCTCATTCAATTAGATCTTCTTATGATGTGTAGGGGTGCCATTGTGACTATGTCCCATGAAGATGAATGCAAAAAAAAAAAAAATACTTTTCTCAAAATCTTAAGATTGTGTATATGATACATTGTATGAAAAATAGTTGCATCTAATCTTTGTAAATAAAATCTAAAATTATGAATATATTTAGAATAATTTTAAAATAATTTATGATTAATTTTATTACTATTTATATAGAATCATTTTGATTTAAAACTAATGTAATTGTTGTTGTTTGCCTATTGAGTCGACTCAGTATTGTTTGGGTCGACTCAGGATCCTAGTTCCTTAGCTTCATTTCTGTTGAGTTAACTCAATGTAACAAGCTAAAAATTATGACTAATAATTTATCATCAATGAGTCAACTAACTCTTAGAACTTAGTTGACCCATTGTGATGAGTCAGCTCAATTTAGAGATGAGCCAATTTAAGTTTCAGATCTAAATGATTGTACATAAAATTAATTATAAAAATATTTTATAAAATTTAAAATTATTTTTAAATATCAAATTCCTACCCACAGTCTTAAACATAATTAAAAATTAAATTGAGTCTATTAAATCTAGAATTATGAATTAAAGATCTAATGTCATTCGTATACAATGTGGGTGATGAGTGTATGGGTTAGCTTGATTAGGTCCTCCTAATTGGGTTAGACCTAGGGTTAGAATTAAAGATCAAATGGACTAAGAAAAAAAAATAGATTAAATCAAAATTTTTCTAAAGTCAATACAATAGTTGTAGTTGGTCGAGTCCATATCTTTGATTAGACCCAAATAGACTTTGATCTTGAGCTCAGTGGTCGAACTCAAATCTATAAGTAAATCCAATTGAAACTGATTAACTAGTTGGTGTCTAAGGTAAGTTTGACAGTCTTGATCGATGATTTTTAATTAAAAGCTACTCACATAGACTGAGTCTATGACGAGTTAATGGCATATCCCTCTTATCGATCTCACTTATCTGACCAACATGATGAATCAAGTTTTAATCAGATCGCTTAATGATTAAGGTTGACCCATGCTTATTAGAAAATCAGTTTGATTGATTTAGGTGCCCTTAGTTCGACTTGTCTTTATCCTTAACATGACTCGATGAAGTCAGTGGAAGAATTGATGACTTGTCAGTTGGACCGACTTGTTTCTAGTCCACCTTGATCTGACTTGATGAAGTCAGTGGGAGGATTGAGATTAGTTGGTCTATATATTTAATTCTGTTAAATTATGTTAACCAAATTTTTTAAATTATTAGATCCATAAAATGAGCTAGTTATGGTGATAACTAGATCATAGCCTCCTGTTGATGCAAAAATTTGCTTGCGTCGGAGAAGCTGGAGTCGAGGGAGTCGCGATCGTCGTCGGGACCTGCAAAAGAAGTCTAAATCGGAGGTGGGGTTGCTCTGGCAAGACCCTCCGATGCTCAAGTCAGTTCTCTGCCTCAACAAGAATGGAGTGCTCGAACAGAAATTTTAGTAGAGTTTTGGGATAGAAAATAGAGCTTAGAGAATAACGTATCTGGGGCCCCCTTTTATAGGTGAAAGGGGGCAGCAGATTGATAACGATATCTGTAACCGTCTGGCAGTGGGCTGCCCAGAGTCAGGCGGAGTTTGTTGCAAAGAGTAGTGGAGTGCGATCGTGGCCACATCCGAGACGTGCCACATGGAGTCTGTTGCGGGTAGTGGAACGACGTCCGTTGTCGCGACTCGCCAGGAGGTGGGAGGAATCGTGCAGTATCCATCGCAGGGGGTGGAGCAGAATTGTGGTCATTATGGCGATCTGTCAGGGAGTGATGGAGCCACGCAGAATCCATCGCAGGAGGTGGAGCAGTGTCGTGGCCGTTGCTGCGGCCTGCCAGGGAGTGATGGAGCCGCACGAAATCCATCACAGGAGGTGGAGCAGTGTCGTGGCCATCGCTGCGGCCTGCCAGGGAGCGATGGAGCCATACGGAATCTGTTGCAGGGGGTGGAGCAGGGTCGTGGCTATTGCTGCGGCCTACCAGTGGGCCCAAGCCTGTCAGTCGAAGTTTGGCTGGAGTGTCTGGCGGAGAGAGGTGGCTAGCCACCCGTCTGAGAGGAGCTCGGAGTCCGACTCCCGTAGGAGTCCGGATGAAGTCTTCTTTCAGTCGGAGTTGGGGATGAAGCCCGGCTCTCGTAGGAGTCCAGGTGGAGTCCACCTACAATTGGCATCAGGGGCGAAGTCCGACTTCCGTGGGAGTCCGGATGAAGTCTTCTTGCAGTCGGAGTTGGGGACGAAGGCCGGCTCCCGTAGGGGCGAAGTCTGGCTCCCGTAGGAGTCTGAATGAGGTTTACCTACAGCTGGAGTCGTGGGTGGAGTCCGGCTCCCGTAGGAGTCTGGACGAAGTCTGCAGGTGAAGTCGTGGGTGGAGTTCGGCTCCCGTAGGAGTCCGGACGAAGTCTGCAGGTGAAGTTGTGGGCGGAGTTCGGCTTCCATGGGAGTCCGGATGAAGTCTTCTTACAGCCGGAGTCGGGGACGAAGCCTGAGTCCCGTAGGGGCCTGGGCGGAGTCTTCCTATGGCCAGAGTCGGAGACGAGATCTGGCTCCCGTCGGAGTCCGGGTGAAGTCCACCTGCAATTAAACTCAGGGGTGAAGTCCGGCTCCTGTAGGAGTCCGGACGAGGTTTACCTGCAGCTGGAGTCATGGGCAGAGTCCGGCACCCGTAGGAGTACGGACGAAATCTGCAGGTGAAGTCGTGGGCGAAGTTCGGCTCCCGTAGGAGTCTGGACGAAGTTTGCAGTTGAAGTCGTGGGCGGAGTTCGACTTCCGTGGGAGTCCAGATGAAGTCTTCTTGCAGCCGGAGTCGGGGATGAAGCCCGGCTCCCGTAGGGGCTTGGGTGGAGTCTTCCTGTGGCCGGAGTCGGAGATGAGATCCGGCTCCTGTCGGAGTCCGGTTGAAGTCCACCTGCAATTAAAGTCAGGGGCGAAGTCCAGCTCCCGTAGGAGTTCGGATGAGGTTTACCTGCAGCTGGAGTCGTGGGTGGAGTCTGGCTCCCGTAGGAGTCCGAACGAAATCTGCAGGTGAAGTCGTGGGTGGAGTTCGGCTCCCGTAGGAGTCCGGACGAAGTCTGCAGGTGAAGTCGTGGGCGGAGTTCGGCTTCCGTGGGAGTCCGAATGATGTCTTCTTGCAGTCGGAGTCGGGGATGAAGCCCGGCTCCCATAGGGGCTTGGGCGAAGTCTTCCTGTGGCCAAAGTCGGAGATGAGATCCGGCTCCCGTCGGAGTCCGGGTGAAGTCCACCTGCAATTAAAGTCAGGGGGAAGTCTGGCTCTCGTAGGAGTCCGGACATGGTTTACCTGCAGCTGGAGTCATGGGCGGAGTTTGGCTCCCGTAGGAGTCCGGACGAAGTCTGCAGGTGAAGTTGTGGGCGGAGTTCGGCTCCCGTAGGAGTCCGGGTGAAGTCTACCTGCAATTAAAGTCAGGTGCGAAGTCTGGCTCCCGTAGGAGTCCGGACGAAGTTTACCAGCAGTCAAAGTCAGGGATGAAGCCCGGCTCCCGTAGGATTCCGGGCGGAGTTTTCCCGTGGCCGGAGTCGGGGACGAGGTTCGGCTCCCGTAGGAGTCCGGGCGAAGTCTACCTGTAGTTGGAGTCGGAGGTGAAGTTCGGCTCCCGTAGGAGTCCGGATGAAGTCTACCTGCAATCGGAGTCGGAGACGAAGCCCGACTCCCGTAGGGGCCTGGGCGGAGTCTTCCTGTGGCCAGAGTCGGAGACGAGATCCGGCTCCCGTAGGAGTCCGGGTGAAGTCCACCTGCAATTAAAGTCAGGGGCAAAGTCCGGTTTCCATAGGAGTCCAAACGAGGTTTACCTACAGCTGGAGTTGTGGGTGGAGTCCGGACGAAGTCTGCAGGTGAAGTCGTGGGCGGAGTTCGGCTCCTGTAGTAGTCTGGGCGAAGTCGGCAGGTGAAGTCATGGGCAGAGTTCGGCTCCCGTAGGAGTCCGGGCGAAGTCTACCTGCAATTAAAGTCAGGGGCGAAGTCCGGCTCCCGTGGGAGTCCGGATGAGGTTTATCTTCAGCTGGAGTTGGGGGCGAGATCTGGCTCCCATAGGAGTCCGAACGTCGTGAAGAATCCAGTCGATGCTGGCGGGGTCCTATCCATCGGCAAAACTTGGGAGTGTGGCGGAGGCTCGGCCGCCTGGGAGGTTTGAAGAGACGTTGCCGGAGGTCGAAAGTCAGTTGGATACCCGGAGGATATCTCATACCCAACACCAGTCTCCCAACTTCCAAGTTTGAATTTCGAATGAAGGAAGTACAGAGAAATTTTTGCAGTCAAAGTTATCCCCTTGAATCTTGTGCACGATCGCCCCCAGATATTTTGGCATTAAATGCGCGCATGCTGGAGTCTTTTCGAATCGAGATGATTCGAAGGGACCTTTCGAAATTCTTGCTAGTACATTGGCCCAGGTATGGCGTAGTAATGGCTCCGTCAGCTGTCAGCCACTTTTAGCCGCCTGTCGTGGCGAGTGGGACACGTGTCGAGTGCGGGTTTGCCTGGGGGGATTCGCGATCATTATGGCATCGGATCCCAGGGTCTATTTAAACCCGCGCTTCCGCCTGAAAGTTCTATTGGTATCCGCCTTTTCTTCAAGAGCCCTGACCCTCCTTGGCGTCTTCTTTGGCCCTAGGCGTCCTTCGAGTCATCCCTGTCCTCGCCCCTCTGCATCCTTCAGAGCGATCTAGGTTAGTCCCGGAACCTTCATTTTTCTTCTTGCCATTTAGGTGCCTTTTCTCCTCTATTTTCTTCTATCGCATTCCTCTAATTAGGTCTCCCGTAACCCCTCGTCCCTTGTCCCGCCTGATTTCTCCGGGATCTTTAGGGTCTTCATTTGAAATCATTCGAAATGTCTTCCGGCACCTCCGCCTCTAGCGGTTCCGGGAGTTCTTCCGCCTCAGCCCCCCAGGACCCCCACTCTGTAGACGAACCCACATCTGGGGCTGGGCTTCGTCTGATTTTTGCGTCGGGTGCCATCCCCTGCTCTCTGACTCTGGATGAACTCCTACTGATAAGGGTTCAGTATGGAGTTCCTCTGGAGTACGACCTGGAGCTTTCTGACCCCTCCAACCGGGCTAGCACTCCCCCACCAGGTCGTTTCTGCCTGTATCAGGAGGCGTTCTGTGCCAGACTCCGGCTTCTGCTTCCGCCCTTTATCGTCACTTTTTTTCGCTTCTTAGATATCTCTTTAGCTTCAGTTGCTCCAAATTCCTTTAGGTTTTTGATAGGGTTCCTTTCCCTTTGCCATGTAGTCGAAGTTCAGCCATCCCTTTCTTTGTTTAGGTATTTTTACATCTTCAAGCGTCACCCTTCGGTGAAGGACTGGTGGTATTTCTCCCCCCAGTTTGGCAAAAAGGGGTTGCTGAAAGGTGCTCCCTCTTCAATCCACAACTAGAAGGGGAAATACCTCTTCGTCCACTGCCCGACCTTAAGACTGAGCCTGCCCCCTTGGGGCTCTCTGAGGGACTCTGTCCGTCGGGCTCCCAGCCTGGGGGAGGATGACCTTCAGGCCGCCCGAAAGCTTCTTGACTATTCCGCTCCTTCCCTTCCCAACCTTCTGAAGGAGTAATTTTTGTTCAACATCGGCTTGAGCCCCCAGGATCCTGCGAGTATTCCATCTTTTTTTTTCTCTTCTTTTCTTCCGTCCTTCTTCTTTCTTTCTTTTTTTTTTTTTTTGCATGTCACTTCTTTCTTTTTTACCCTATTACTAATTTTTGATTTTTGATTTTTTTTTTTTTAGGAATGGATGCCGAAGCGGCACGGATGCTCGCCAGGGGCCTCAAGGCCCACAAAAGAAAAGGTGCCGCAGCCTCCAGATCAGCAAAGAAGGCCAGAGTGGAGGAGACAAGCTCGGCCGTGCCTGTCCAGGCAGCTCCCACGATCGACATTCCTTCGGACTCCGAGCCACCGGCTCCCCGGGCCTCTTCAAGGAGTCCGTCGACTGGGGCTCCCATTTTAGGGGTCCGTTCCACAGAGGCGCCCGGAGTCGAGAGGGGGAGGAGAAGGAAGTCGGTGGCCCGCAGGGTGAGTAGCCGCCGAGCCACCATTGAAGAGTCCCTTGGTTCCAAAGAAGAGCCGGAGAATCCCTTCAATGACAGGGACTTGATCAAGCGGTTGATCGATGGCTACATTCTGCCTGAAGTCATCGAGAGGATTGAACCGTGCTAATCCTGAACAGAGGGTTTGGGACTCCCTAGGGTCCTTTCTCGAGGTAAACAAATCTTCATTTAATTGGCTTTTCGACCCTTGTTCTGATCCCCTAGCCGCCCTTGCAGATTGGGCACCAGCTCCTTGCCAACATCAAGGCGACGAACCGGGCGAGGAGGGATGCCATCCAGGCGGAGGAGCGTCATCGGGCCGAAGTCGCTCACCTCAAAGAAAAAGTCGCCGAAGTAGTTACCCTCCAAGAGGCCCTGGAGAAAGAAAAGCAGGCCCGGGAGGAAGAGAAGCAGACCTCGGAGGAGACGGTGAGAAAGACGGAGGCCGAGGTCGCCAATTTGGCAGAGCAGATTTCGGTCCTGGTCTCGGAGGCCAGGATTCTTGCGGTGGAGGAGTTCAAGGCCTCTATAGAGATGAGGGACCTGAACGTCCGATTCGGCCAAGAAGCATTCATCAAGGGGTTCGAGCTCTGCCAGGAAAAAGTGGCCAGGAAATTTTCTGAGCTCGATCTCAGCTTCTTGGGCGAGGAGTTTGAAGATGAGCCCGGTCCCTCTCCTGCTGCTACTGCCGCCGCAACCCCCCTTCCAGGGACACTGAGCTCCCCAACTCCTACTGCAGAGGTCTGAGACCTCCGACCTTGTATTTTTCTTTTACTGCAATTTTTTCCTTTCCTTTTTCTCTTTCAAAAATATTCAATCAATAAAGTTGAATTTCTCGTCGTGGATGGCTTCTCCTTTCTTCCCTCCTCCTTTTGTTTTTCTTTCTGCAATGAGACATGCCTTGACGCTTTTGTCTCCCGATGGTAGTGTCCTGTCGAAGTGCTTCCCCTGCCCTAGGGGATTTCGCTGAAGTCCACGATCCAGCGGCTGAAGAAGGAAGTTCTTCATTTGACAAAAAGGTTGAAGAAGATGGAAGGCCAGCTTCGCAGGTTGAGGGAGGATCATTCTGAAGCCACCGTGGAGGCCACCCGCTTTCAGAATCTCCACGTGAAGGAGATCATGGAGTACAGCCGGAGGAAGGCAAACTTCAAGAAGAAGGTTGAAGAATACAAGAAGCGTGCTAGCGATCAGATTTGGGCTCAAGCTACCAAGATCAGTTCTCTCAGAGTGGAGCTGTCAGCTGCCCGGGAGAGGATTGGCCAGCTGAAAGGAAGCTCATCCCAGCTTTTGATTCGGGCCGACAGTGACCGGGAGTGGTCGAAGAAGGTCTCTGACCTCCAGCAACAGCTCCAGGATGCCGAGGCGAGCTATGATGCATACCAGGCCGGCTGGCGTAAGCAGGTGGACGAATACAAGGGGAGGTTCAGGATGGCGACCGACGAGGTTACCCGCTTTCGAAGGCAGCTAGTTGAGGGGGCTCAATCCACTTCCGCTCAGGATTTCGACGAACTCCAATCCCTGAGAAGGACCACAGAAGAACTATCCGTCGCTCTTGGGGAGGGGAAGGCCGAGCTGCGGCAGTTGAAGATCCAGCTGGTGTGTGAGCAGCAAGCCGTCAAGGATGCGGAGGCAGAATCCGAGGTCCAGAGAAAGAGGCATCGAGAGGCGGAGAACAAAAGCCAACGACTCCGTCGGGCGCTCCAGGACATGCTGCTGAAAAAGAGAGAGCTAGAAGAAGAAGTTGAAAATCTGAGGCAGTCCTTGATAAGGAGTGAAGCAGATAATTCAAGGTCGGAAGGAGCAGAGCTTCCCTAGGGCTCTTTTTGGCCTTCTGTCTTTCCATGCATACATTTTCTCTTTTATTGTTTTGTTTTATTTTTGTGGTTTTGCCTTTCTTCCTTTAGCCTTCTGGGCTTCATGGTGTATATTTCGTAAATAAAATGAAAAGAGAATTTTGTGTTACCTCATCCACGTATTGTATTAAATTATCGTCCGCCGAACTTCTTTTATCTTTTGACTTGTCCGACGTTGACGTCGTTTGGAGGTGCCCATTCGTCGCCACGCTGATTTGCTTTTCTTGTCGTCCATGGCCGTAGGCTCGAGCTCGATGGTCCGAACTCTGCATTACCTCGAAGGGGTCATTATTTTCTTGACCTGTGTCGAGAGCCTTCCTAGAGGCCGGGGATGTTTGGTAGAAACTTTCCATCTTTGTTGAGACGAGGCTCCCTAGGTCTTTGGTGTGGTTTGCTTTTCATCTGTAGCCGATGTAATTCGTCGCTTTCCTTTTCAACTTTCCTCCTCTTTTTCGAGCGAGGGTCCTCCCCTTGCTTTTTATGGGGTCGCATAGAAGTGTAGAGGTGCCATTGAGGGGACTTTTTTCTTTATCCAATTTTGTTGGACGGTCGAGTTTTTGTCATCGTCGGGATGAGGTTCTCCTTCTGTTCTTGACGTAGTCGATCTCAGCTCAGGTTAGGATGAGGTTCTCATCCTGTTCCCAATGGGGCTGTGGGGGCACATAAGGGTCGTTGCAAGGGCCTCTCCCCCCATCCGATCTAGAAGAACCGAGCCTTCGACTTTGCTCATGTTAGGGTGAGGTTCTCCTCCTGTCCCTAACATGGCTGTGGGGGCACATGTGGGCGCTGTTCGGTCTCTCCCCCCATCCGGTTTAAGAGGAATCGGGCCTTCGACTTTACTCATGTTAGGGCGAGGTTCTCCTCCTGTCCTTAACATGGCTGTGGGGGCACATTAGGATGTTGTAGGGCCTCTCCCCCCATCCGGTCTAAAAGAACTGGGCCTTTGACTTTGCTCATGTTAGGACGAGGTTCTCCTCCTGTCCCTAACATGGCTGTGGGGGTGCATAAAGGTATTGTAGGACCTCCCCCCATCTGGTCTAAAAGAACCGGGCCTTTGACTTTGCCTAAGTTAGGGCGAGGTTCTCCTCCTGTCCCTAACGTGGCCCAGGGGGCACTCAAGGACCATTATATGGGCCTCTCCTCTGATCCGATCTTAAAATAATCAGACTTTCATTTTGCTCATGTTAGGATGAGGTTCTCCTCCTGTTCCTAACATGACCTTGTTTTGATTGTTTGAAGGGGTTATCCCCAGTCGTAACAAGTCCGTGCCAAAAGGGAAAGACATGCAAAGTCGAAAAGAATTTTGATTCAAAGCAAAGTCATTAGTAATACATTTACAGGTTTTTCAAGTCCCCTGGTCGTGGAGGGTCTGCTCCTCCTTGAGGTCCTCTGGTGATGGAGTTGATGGTCCCGATTGGAGGCTGATCTCCAGGCTGCTCCTCCCTCCTTGGCGGTTCAGGTTGCGGCAGGGCCCTTGGCCGATCTTCTCTGCCTTCAGGTCGGGGTCGAATGAATCTGTCAAGCCGACCCCGTCTGATAAGCTCCTCGATCTCATCCCAGAGCTGAATGCACTCCTCTGTATTGTGGCCGTAGTCACGATGGTAGAGGCAGAACTTGTTAGGATTGCACTTTTCAGGGTGTGTGCGCATCCTTTCCGGCCTTGGCAGCTGCTCCCTGACCTCCATCAGTACTTGAGTTTTCGAGGCATTGAGGGGGGCATAGTTATGGAATCTTCCCGGTGGAGAACCCCGTTGAACTCCATGGTCCGAACTTCTCTGCCTACATACCCGGAGAGGAGTATGGACACGCTTGTGCCTGGGAGGAGTTCAAGAACGTGGCTGAGCTTCTCTCGGCCCTTTTTCGACTACGGGCTTGCTCGAGTCTCCCGCCTGCCATTCTCTCGCAGTCTCCTCATCCTTCATTTTGAAGGCTTCTTCCGCTCGGGTGTACCCTTCGGCCCGAGCCAACAGATCAGCAAAATTCCTGGGGTACTTCTTCTCCAGGGAGAACAAAAGGTCATTATTCTGAAGGCCACCCTTCAGAGCGGCCATTGCTACCGACTGGTCCAAGTTTCGGACCTCCAGTGCGGCGATATTGAAACGATTGATGTAGGCTCGAATGGACTTCCCCTCCCTCTGCTTGATATTGATGAGGGACTTCGAACCCTTCTGGGGGTGCCAGCTGCTGACAAAATGGGCAACAAATTGGTGGCTCATCTGATCGAAGGAAAAGATAGTACCCGACTTCAGCATCGAGTACCAATTTCTCGTTGCTCCCTTCAAGGTGGATGGGAAGGCTCGGCACAGAATGGCGTCGGGTATGCCATGAAGCAGCATCATCATCCGGAAGGCCTCCAGATGATCAACCGAGTCTGAAGTCCTATCATAGCTTTCAAACTGGGGGAGTTTGAAATTTGGCGGGATCGGTTCCTGCATGATCATTTGAGAAAAGGGGGGGGGGGTCAGTACAAATATCCTCACCATAAGTAGGGGGAGCATGGCAGAGTTCTTCGATCCGTCGGTTCATCTCCTGGAGCCTCCGGTCCAGAAAATCCTTGCGACTACGGGTCTCGAGGGTTCTCTGGCAGAATGGGAGTAGAGATCTTCCAGGGGTGGAGTCGTGGTCGGATTGGGGGCTTTCTACCCTTGGATTCATCTTTCCGGGAAAGACTGGGTGGCTGGCCCAAGTGGCCCATCCCGCCGCCGGATTTTGAAGTTCCGACGATGCTCTTTCTGACCGCATTGATGCCTGCGGCTGCTGCTGCTGTTGCATGGCCTGCACAGCTTCAGTGAGGCCTCTGACCTGCTGCACCAGTAGGTCAAATTGCTCCATGCCAACCATCATTGTCGGAGGAGGAGGTAGAGGCTGGGAGACTGGAGGTGAGGCCGGAGCCTGAGATCTGGCTGCGAAGGCCGTGGATCGCCGTGTGGATGCCTTGCGGGGAGGCATCGGGCGAAGATCAAGTGGGGGAAGGAGGAGTGGATGTTGGAGAAGATGACCAGAGGCGGTCCCGTTGAGCACTCCTTTAAGAACAAGGGTACTGCGAAGGTTCAAGGCCCTTCCTCTAGCGCCAATCCTGTTGATGTAAAAATCTGCTTGCGTCGGAGAAGCTGGAGTCGAGGGAGTCGCGGTCGCCGTCGGGACCTGCAAAAGAAGTCTAAATCGAAGGTGGGGTTGCTCCGACAAGATCCTTCGATGCTCAAGTCAGTTCTCTGCCTCAACAAGAATGGAGTGCTCGAACAGAAATTTTAGCAGAGTTTTGGGATAAAAAATAGAGCTTAGAGAATAACGTATCTGGGGCCCCCTTTTATAGGCGAAAGGGGGCAGCAGACTGATAGCAATATCTGTAACCATCTGGCAGTGGGCTGCCCAGAGTCAGGCAGAGTTTGTTGTGAAGAGTAGTGGAGTGGGATCGTGGCCACCACCGAGACGTGCCACGTGGAGTCTATTGCGGATAGTGGAATGGCGTCCGTTGTCGTGACTCGCCAGGAGGTGGGAGGAATCGCGCAGTATCCATCGCAGGGGGTGGAGCAGAATCATGGTCATTATGACGATCTGCCAGGGAGTGATGGAGCCGCACGAAATCTATCGCAGGAGGTGGAGCAGTGTCATGGCCGTTGCTGTGGCCAGCCAGGGAGTGATGGAGCCGTGCAGAATCCGTCGCAGGAGGTGGAGCAGTGTCATGGCCGTCGCTGCGGCCTGCTAGAGAGCGATGGAGCCGTGAAGAATCTGTTGCAGGGGGTGGAGCAGGGTCGTGGCAGTTGCTGCGGCCTACCAGTGGGCCCAGACCTGTCGGTCGAAGTTCGGCTGGAGTGTCTGGTGGAGAGAGGTGGCTAGCCACCCATCTGAGAGGAGCTCGGAGTTTGGCTCCCGTAGGAGTCCGGACGAAGTCTTCTTTCAGTCAGAGTTGGGGATGAAGCCCGGCTCCCGTAGGAGTCCGGGTGGAGTCCACCTACAATTGGTATCGGGGGTGAAGTCCGGCTTCCGTGGGAGTCCGAATGAAGTCTTCTTGCAGTCGGAGTCGGGGATGAAGCCCAGCTCCCGTAGGGGCGAAGTCTGGCTCCCATAGGAGTCCGGACGTGGTTTACCTGTAGCTGGAGTCGTGGGTGGAGTCCGGCTCTCGTAGGAGTCCGGACGAAGTCTGCAGGTGAAGTCATGGGCGGAGTTTGGCTCTCGTAGGAATCCGGACGAAGTCTGCAGGTGAAGTCGTGGGCAGAGTTTGACTTTCGTGGGAGTCCGGATGAAGTCTTCTTACAGTTGGAGTCAGGGACGAAGCCCGACTCCCATAGGGGTTTGGGCGGAGTCTTCTTGTGGCCAGAGTCGGAGACGAGATCCGGCTCCCGTCGGAGTCCGGGTGAAGTCCACCTGCAATTAAAGTCAGGGGCGAAGTCTGGCTCCCGTAGGAGTCCAGATGAGGTTTACCTGCAGCTGGAGTCGTGGGCGGAGTCCGGCTCCCGTAGGAGTCCGGATGAAATCTGCAGGTGAAGTCGTGGGCGAAGTTCGGCTCCCGTAGGAGTCCGGACGAAGTCTGCAGGTGAAGTCGTAGGCAGAGTTCGGCTTCTGTGGGAGTCCGAATGAAGTCTTCTTGCAGCTGGAGTCGGGGACGAAGCCCGGCTCCTGTAGGGGCATGGGTGGAGTCTTCCTGTGGCCGGAGTCGGAGACGAGATCCGGCTCCCGTCGGAGTCCGGGTGAAGTCCACCTGCAATTAAAGTCAGGGGTAAAGTTTGACTCCCGTAGGAGTCCGGACGAGGTTTACCTGCAGCTGGAGTCGTGGGCGGAGTCTGGATGAAATCTGCAGGTGAAGTCGTGGGCAGAGTTCGGCTCCCGTAGGAGTCCGGATGAAGTCTGCAGGTGAAGTCGTGGGTGGAGTTTGGCTTCCGTGGGAGTCCGGATGAAGTCTTCTTGCAGCCGGAGTCGGGGACGAAGCCCGGCTCCCGTAGGGGCCTAGGTGGAGTCTTCCTGTGGCCAGAGTCAGAGATGAGATCCGGCTCCCATCGGAGTCTGGGTGAAGTCCACCTGCAATTAAAGTCAGGGGCGAAGTTTGGCTTTCGTAGGAGTCCGGACGAGGTTTACCTGCAGCTGGAGTCGTGGGCGGAGTTCGGCTCCCGTAGGAGTCCGGACGAAGTCTGCAGGTGAAATCATGGGTGGAGTTCGGCTCCCGTAGGAGTCCGAATGAAGTCTGCAGGTGAAGTCGCGGGCGGAGTTCGGCTCCCGTAGGAGTCCGGACGAAGTCTGCAGGTGAAGTCGTGGGTGGAGTTCGGCTCCCGTAGTAGTCCGGGCGAAGTCTACCTGCAATTAAAGTCAGGTGCGAAGTTCGGCTCCCGTAGGAGTCCGGACGAAGTTTACCAGCAGTCAAAGTCAGGGATGAAGCCTGGCTCCCGTAGGAGTCCGGGTGGAGTTTTTTCATGGCCGGAGTCAAGGATGAGATCCGGCTCCCGTCGGAGTTCGGGTGAAGTCCACCTGCAATTAAAGTCAGGGGCAAAGTCCGGCACCCGTAGGAGTCCGGACGAGGATTACCTGCAGCTGGAGTCATGGGTGGAGTCCGGCTCCCGTAGGAGTCCGGACAAAGTCCGCAGGTGAAGTCGTGGGCGGAGTTCGGCTCCCGTAGGAGTCCGGACGAAGTCTGCAGGTGAAGTCATGGGTGGAGTTCGGCTCCCGTAGGAGTCCGGGCGAAGTCTACCTGCAATTAAAGTCAGGTGCGAAGTCCGGCTCCCGTAGGAGTCCGGATGAAGTTTATCGGTAGTCAAAGTCGGGGACGAAGCCCGGCTCCCGTAGGAGTCCGGGCGGAGTTTTCCCATGGCCGGAGTCGGGGACGAGGTCCTGCTCTCGTAGGAGTCTGGGCGAAGTCTACCTGCAGTTGGAGTCGGGGGTGAAGTCCGACTCCCGTAGGAGTCCGGATGAAGTCTACCTGCAATCGGAGTCGGGGATGAAGCCCGGCTCCCGTAGGGGCCTGGGCGGAGTCTTCCTGTGGCCGGAGTCAGAGATGAGATCTGGCTCCCGTAAGAGTCCGGGTGAAGTCCACCTGCAATTAAAGTCAGGGGCAAAGTCCGGTTCCCGTAGGAGTCCAGACGAGGTTTACCTGCAGCTGGAGTCATGGGTGGAGTCCGGCTCCCGTAGGAGTCCGGACGAAGTCTGCAGGTGAAGTCGTGGATGGAGTTCAGCTCCCGTAGGAGTCCGGGCGAAGTCGGCAGGTGAAGTCGTGGGCGGAGTTCGGCTCCCATTGGAGTTCGGGTGAAGTCTACCTGCAATTAAAGTCAGGGGTGATGTCCGGCTCCCGTGGGAGTCCGTACGAGGTTTACCTTCAGCTGGAGTCGGGGGTGAGGTTCGGCTCCCGTAGAAGTCCGGACGTCGTGAAGAATCCGGTCGATGCTGGCGGGGTCTTGCCCGTCGGCAAAACTTGGGAGTGTGGCGGAGGCTCGGCCGCATGGGAGGTTTGAAGAGACATTGCCGGAGGTCGAAAGTCAGTTGGATCCCCGGAGGGTCACCAAATCCTGTTACGAACTTTGGTTGGGGGGTATCTCGTACCCAACACCTCCCATTAAGGTGAATGATAATGGATCCATTATTTTTGATTGACATTGCAGGTACCATCTGTCTAGTATTTCTCTGAATAATAGAATTTTAATTTATCATATGATGACTCTGTTATATTATCTGATGAATGGTTGGATTGGCTGAGCCATACTCGGGCTTGATTATTTATTAGTTAGGATCACTGAGTAGGTTCATATTAATGCTTGGACCTAACCAGAACTTTTAGTGGAGGCCCATCACCTACTGAAATAAAATCTAGAATAAAATTAATTACTAAAAATTATTTAAAAAAATAATTGATTGAGAGCCTATCCAAAGATGCATATGGGTTGGCTGAGCCATACTCGGACCTATATGCAGTCTGTGTGGATTCTAGTATCTGTTAAGAATTAAGGTAATTTCTCAAATTGGAGGTAGAGACTATCAATTCGTATAAAATAGTGGAAGAACTTTTAGACTAAAGTCCATATCTTTAGGCTTGATTAATTCATATACTAATTAAGTCTGTGTTTTTCTTTCTTTTCAGAAATGGCTAGTAATTTATCGCTCCACTCACTGTTTGACAGTGATGAGCTTATTGGATCCAACTTCGATAGCCAGTATTAGAAGTTGAATATTGGTCTTGAGCCCAATCTAGCTAAAAAGTTTAAGACTAAATTGAGTCAAGCAGACTATGACCCAAATAGGCTAAAGAGAAATGAACAATTAGTTGCTGATCAAGGTGCTTATATGATAACACATTATAATTTCTCTATATGTGACACTACTACTTGGGTATTGAATACTGAAAGTCCAGTTCACATATGCAATTCGTTGCAAGAACTTCAAGTTAGTAGAAAATTTAAGAACGATGAGAGATTCCTAAATATGGTAGATGGAAGTCAAATTTCAATCCAGACTTTAGGAGTTGTCGAGCTTATTTTCAAGTCTAATAGTATCATTTTAAGTGATTGTCACTATTGTCCATCTTTCTTGATGAATATAATCTCTATTGATCTTTTGGCCAAAGATGGTTATAGTTTATCAATAAAGAATGATTATTGTGATATCATTATGAATGATGTTACAATAATGTGAGGATAATTAAAAAATAATATTTATGTATTGTCAGAACCTATGAGTATAATGTACACTCCAAATAAATATCCAAATTTAGATAATATCATAGATGCCTATCTTTGGCATTGCAGGCTCGATCATATTAACAAAAGTAGGATAAACATGTTAGCAAAAGAGGGTATCCTTAATATCAATGATTGTAAATCATTGCCGACCTGTGAGTCTTGTCTTCTTAGAAAGATGACTAAGTCACCTTTTATTGAAAAAGATAAATGAGCTAGTGAAGTTTTAGGTCTAATACATTGTGATATTTGTGGACCTATGAATATTAATACCAGAGGAGGGTGTACCTATTTCATTACATTCACAGATGACCTATCTAGGTATGGGTATGTCTACTTGATGAAACACAAATCTGAATCATTTAAAATGTTCAAATAATTTTGTAATGAAGTAGAAAAATAAACTGAAAAAAATATTAAGACTTCAGTTTGATCGAGGGGGTAAATATCTTTCCAGTGAATTTCTGACATATCTTCGAGAGAATGGGATTCTTTTATAATGGACTCCTCCAGGGACACCACAGCATAATGGTGTCTCAGAAAGAAGAAAGCGAATCTTGTTGGACATGGTTCGGTCCATGATGGGGTTTGCAAGTTTGCCGATCTCTTTTTGAGCATATACACTTGAGACAGCCTATTTTGTGCTCAATAATATTTCAAGCAAGTCGTTAGTAAAATACCATATGAGATATGATTAAAATGTAGGCCGAACCTCACTTCCCTTAAGGTCTAGGGGTGTGTGGCTTATGTCAAACAATTACAAACCAATGAGCTTAGACCTAGGTCTGATAAATGTAATTTTGTAGGATACCTCAAGAAAATGAGGGGATATTACTTTTACCTCTCTGCTAAACAAAAGGTATTTATTAGCAGTAAGGCATACTTTTTGAAAAAGGAGTTTTTTTAGTGAAGAAATAAGTGCCTCTAAAGTCAAACTTGACAAAGTTCGACAGGTAGAAGAACCGACATCAGTAACTGAATCTAAACCAGATTTGATAAGATCAAATCTGGAGTCCAATATACAAACATCTTTAAGATGATCCGGTAGAGTACCGTGTCAGTCAGATAGATATCTAGATTTCTTAGTCTGGAATGGAGATCCTGTTGAGCTCGATGAGAACAATGAGGATCTAGTCACCTATACGGATGCAATGCAGAGATCCAACTTTGAGAAATAGCTTGAAGCCATGAAATCTAAAATGGAGTCCATGAAGATCAATAATGTGTGGACATTGATTGATGTACTTGAAGGGGTAAAACCCATAGGGTGTAAGTGGGTCTTCAAAAAGAAAAGGGGCATAGATGGAAAGGTTGAGACCTATAAAGCCCGTCTAGTTGTCAAAGAGTACCATCAATATTATGGTATTGATTATGATGTGACATTCTCTCCTATGGTAATGCTCAAGTCCATTCGGATCATGCTTGCGATAGCGACATAGTTGGATTATGAAGTCTGACAAATGGATGTGAAGATATCTTTTCTAAATGGAGAGTTGAATGAAGGTGTATATGATGCAACCTGAAGGATTCACATCTACAAATAAGTCCAAGGTGTGCATGCTTCAAAAATCTATTTATGGGTTGAAGCAAGCATCTCGAAGTTAGAACATACATTTTGATAAGGTGATCAGAATGTATGATTTCGTTAAGAACGGAGAGGAACCCTGTATATATAAGTGGGCTAATGGTTTCATAATTATATTTTTTATTTTGTATGTGGATGATATTTTCTTAATCGAAAATGATATCTCTACATTATAGGGAATAAAAGTGTGGCTGTCATCACAATTCTTCATGAAGGATCTAGGAGAAGTAGCCTACATCTTAGGGATGAAGATCTATAGGAATTGATCTAAGAGGCTGCTCGGACTCTCCCAATCAACATACATAGATACTATGTTGAAATGGTTCAGCATGGAGAATTTTAAAAAAGATTATTTTTTGATAGGCCATGAAATTTTTCTCTCGAAGAAGGATTGTTCGACAACCCCTCAAGAAAGAGAGAGCGTATGAGTAGAATTTCATATACCTCGGTAGTGGATTCTATAATGTATGCCATAATATGTACAAGACTGGATGTGGTATACTCACTAGGAGTAGTGAGTAGATACCAATCAAATTCGGATGAGAATCATCAGAAGATTGCAAAAATTATTCTTAAGTATTTGAGAAATACTAAAGACCAGTGGCTTGTTTATAGAGAATCTGACTTGAAACTCATGGGATACACTGATTCTAATTTTCAGTCAGATCATGATGATAGCAAAAGTATGTCAGGATATATCTTTACCCTAAATGATGGAGCTGTCTACTGAAAAAGTTTCAGGCAACACACCGTAGCTGATTCAGTATACGAGGCAGAATACATCGCAGCATCCGATGCTGCAAAGAAAGCTGTGTGGCTGAGGAAGTTCATCATCGAGCTTGGAGTGGCACCCTCCATCGATGGTCTAGTTTTACTTTATTGTGATAGTACTTGAGCCATAGCTCAGGCAAAGGAGCTGAAGGCACATCAACAGATAAAGCATATTTTACGTCACTACCACCTTGTCCGAGAGATCATGGATCGAGATGACATCGGTCTTCAAAAGATCGATAGAAAAGAGAACCTAGTCGACCCATTAACTAAAGCCCTTACGGTAAAGGAGTTTGAAGATCACAAAATGAAGATGGGTATACGATACTATACCGATTAGCTTTAGTACAAGTGTGAGTTGTTGGAAAATATATTTCAAAGCCAATCGTCAATCTGTTGACGGTTGTGCTATTTGATGTAATTGTATATGAATTAATTAATAAAATATTTATTTGATAATTTTTATCATAAGCTTGTACATCTTCTATATTGAACTTCTATATTATGATGAAAGTTCTTAAGACTATTTTAAATCGATAAAAGAGGATTTATTGTTTAATCCTTAAATAAGTTCACGACCAAATGATATGCTATTACTAGGACGATAGACATATCAAGTGTAGGTCATTGTGTGCTATATAGGTTGGTTGTCCTCTTAACCAAGGGGCATGGAGATGCTGGTATGGCATGTAGGTGAAATATAGGAGTACATTTCACTAAACATGATCAACTCTGGAGCACTCTGCTGTCAAGAGTCACTCTGAAAGGATATGAGTATAAGTATCCCTTCGATCTAAGATCACCACGGTGACTTGCAAGCAACTCACTATGCTTTGGTGTCAGACTATCTAAATTTCTAATTTAGGATCAAAAAATTTTTAATCACAATCAAGTACTTGTGAAGTCGGTGCATGAGTCAAGATAAAATTGACCACTCCAAGAGATTGGAGAGAATGCTTTGTGTTTCAATTTAGTAAGACTTTGGCCAGGGCAATCTTTGTGAGGAGTCACAAGATTTATCAGGTTGAAACACATAACAGATGTACTATTAAGAGTTGACAGTTTAAACTCTAAGTCATCTTAGCATCAAGGGTCAAAGAGATGAATTATATGGTAACTATATCCAAATAGGTTCTTGAGTGTTGCTTTGCATACATTCAGCCTATCTGGACGTCGGATACTATTGCTAAATGGTGACTCCGATTGGTACAGAAATCAGTTCCTGTGCTATCAATTTAGTTTCAAACCTATGGGGTCACACACATTAGAAGTTTCTCTCTATTCACATTACTAATCTGAAGAGTTTCAGTGGATGGAGACTCTGGTGAAGAGTCTTGTTGGACGGGGACTCTGCTGAAGAGTCTCACTGAATGGAGATTCTAGAAAAAAATCTCACTAGACTTAGACTCTATCATTAATGAAAGATTAATTATTGATTAGATCACTAATTAGCTCAATTTGATTGAGTATTAAAGTCTGGATCAAGTCTGATTGAACTGGATTCAATCAGATCAGGTCTGATTAGGTTATAAGATGACCTAATTGGTAAGGAAGAAATGATCTTGATATGATCAGATCTATGACTCTATTAATTTATTAATTTGATCAAATTTAATTAAGATTATAGGAGCCTAATTAGATTAGGTTCATCATATTTTATTTGGATCAAATTGGATTGGGTTTGAAAGAAATCCAATTAGTTAAATCTTAGAGTCTCAAATCAATGGGACTCTCTCCCAAGTGCCATCCAAATTATCTCATATTTTTTCTCACCACTCAAAATCAATTCATGTGTGAGAAAACTAGAAGATAATCTTTCTTTTGTCAGTCATTAAGGATAGTAATTAGTTTATTTTGATTTGAATTCAAAATGGTTTGAATTTTAACCTCAAACCTTATCTATATCCTTCCACACGTTGACTATTTTTGAAGGAGCCCATTGTGTGCGAGAAAAGGAAGTCTTTTTGAATGTTTTCTATACCCAATTTTTTATGGTAAGTCCCTCTATAAGTTTGATAAGGGTGAGCAAAAGTTAGAGTCAAATTGAAATTCAAAATGATTTGAATTACAACAAACTCTAGCCCTTATCCTGTCTTACCTGATTTGTGCGATAATCATAAAAATGCCATAATTTTTTGCCCCAAATATGGAAATATTTTCACCATGAGATACCAGAGAGAAAGAGGGATGAAAATTCTTCTTTGGGGTGTGAGGTTTGGATCATTTTCTTTCTTTCTTAGTGTGAACAAAAGAGGAGACCGTTCTCCTCTCGGGTGAGAGACCTAGAACTGTTCTAGGTTTTTGGGTGAGAAAAAAATCAAAGAGAAGAGAGCTTCATCTGATTTTTCTCCACCATCCAACATCCTCCTCTGATCCATCTTTGACATCAAAAAGGTTCAAGATGATTAAAGAAGGAGATCAAGTCAGATTTGCCATCAGAAGCTGACTGCGCGAGCTAGCACTCCCGTAAAGGGCTGATCGGTCTGGATAGCTTCGTGCGGACCATCCATAGAGGTCAGATGCTTATGTGGTTGCGAGCGATCAGAGAAAATTGAAAGAATTATATTCTACAAGTTAATCACATATGGGATGCGATAGAATGTTTATTGTAATTTATCTTTCAAACTCGTGTAATTGACATTAATATTATTAATAAAATTGATATTTTTGATTCATTATATGCTGCATCTTATTAATTTTAAGATTATAACGAACTCCGTAGGTCTGGACAATGATTTTATGATCATGATGAGATCACGTCAGTGAGACCTAAATCTTTGATAGCTCTGATCTAAAATATTCCTAGTCGTTGGTATATTACGTCGGAGATCAATGATATCGGTAAGACTGGCATGTCCTATGTATGCTCAGAAATGAGGGTGGTTGATCTCACAATCACTTGTGTGGTGACACTAATACAAAGATATGGATGCTCATTAGAGAATGAGTTCATTGAATTGATCTGAGAGAGAATAATCAGATGGAGTCTTATTTACATGTCAACTGATAATTTTTTAGTGGTAGTTGTGTAAGTAATCCTTTGACCTGAGGTCACCATGGTACCTTATGTACATGGATCCATATTTTAATTTACTATCTAACTTAGTTTTCTGATCCTTGTATGGGGTGTTTTGGATATGGTGAAATATGTATGAAGATTGTGAGTGATCAATAAGGGATCAGTCACCCCTAATAAGGAGAGCAATCATCCTATGTGATCTCATAGGATGGTGATTCTGAAAGTCTTTGACCAAAGCAAGATGATAATTAAAAATAAATTTTTAATATATCATCAATTGAATCATCATCTTCAGATTGAGATACATAAAGATAAGTGATTGGATTTGATATTTTTTCATGCCCACAGCTCATCTGGGATATTGTTTGACTAAAGTATTGAATTACACGGGAACTTGCCACTGAAGGGTATTTTGATAATTTTTTATCAAAATTTTAAATATTTTAGATAGTCATGATATATTTTTAGACATCAATCTTAACTTATGAACTTGATAAAAATTGAAAAAATTTGATTCTGGAATCAATTTGGAAAAGTCCAAGTTGATTGGGACTCTTCGGGTGATCTAATCTCATCAGATTAGGATTACGTCGAAAGTCTGATCCACTGTTGGCTAGATTTGGAACCCAATGGGTCACACACTTTGAGATTTAGCCTTTATCTTATTTAATTAGAGTTTAATATAAATTTTATGGGTTAGTTTGATATGCTAGCACATTGTATTAACCCAAGTTCCCAAATTAGTTTGGTTCAAAGTATTTGAGCTAACCTATACCAGATGGCTTTGACCTAATGAGATTGGGTCAATTTAGATTGGATCCTTATCCAACATAGATCAATTTTAAGTGGAGAAGGACTCCTCCATGTTCACCAAAATCCACACAAAAATATAATTTCCATCCACCTCAAATCAGCGTGAGAAATAAAGAGTCCTTCTTAAAGAAGGCTCTTTATTAAATGTGTTGCCTTAAAAGATAAATTAGAAATCCTATGTTTTGATGCCAAAAATTAATAAAATTTTTATGAAATGTAGAGAAGGAAGATTTATTTTACTCTAATATCTAAATTATCAAAAATTCATTTAGTGAATTTATTTGGCACGTGGGAAGTTGGAGCGTCAAAAGTTGGCACCCCTTCATCCCATGTAACGTCCCCTGGTCCCCTATTTATAGGGGATGCCTCGGATATCTTCTGGTTGAGATTTTTAGGTGAGTTAGAGAGAATGGATGTATAAATCATAAAAAAAAATCTAAAAAAATTTTGAGAAAAAAAGGAGGGAAATTTGATTGGCAAAATTTGCTACATGGGTGGTGAGATTTTTAGCAAGTGTTGCTGAAGTGTCATAGGATTTGATTTTTCTATATACTGGAGCCAAAAATTAAATCCTAGGCTATGTAACATCTGAAGAGTGTCTTCTTAGTGTCATTTTGGTGGCAAGATCAAAAATATCTAAGCTTTGGTGCGATCGTGACGCAAGTTAGAAGCTGGTAGTGTTCTTGAGAAGATAAGGCTGCGGCTGCGCACCGGTTGGGAAGGACCTCGGCCAACTTTCGTGTGGATCTCCGTTGGAGGACTTTTACCTTGGGGTCTTATGGAGAACACTAATATACTATTTTTTTATTTTGATTAAAGTATAATATTCTATTTCTTTGAATGCTTGAATTTGCTTTGATTGTGTTCGGCAAGGTGATTCTAGGGTTTTGGATTCGGCTTGATAGTTTTATTTGATAAAACTATTGATTTGAATATTTTGAAAAATTTTAAAAATTATTTTTCACTATATAGCTAGAACCTAATAGTGGTATCAGATCCACCCTTGTCTGATTCGATCAAACAAGTACAATATAGTAGCTTAAAATTGTTCTTGTTCATATCCTGCCAAAAATGTAGCATTGGTTTTGCATCGATTCTTCAAACTCAAAAAAATATTTTTGACTTTTTATGAATCATGATTCTAAATTTTAATTATTAAATTATAAATTTATGATAATTTAAAATTTTATTATCATAGTTACATGATGATTAAATCGATGTATAGCTAATAAGGATGTTATGCATACCTAATTAGATTAGAGTATGTTATATTATATGAATTTGTTAGTCATATGTTATGACTTTGATTGCACCTTGATATATTTTTTGGCATGATAATGTGATTGCTATTTTGAATAGTAGAAGCATGAAAATTTGCATAATTTATAGTGTATATTTTATGTGCTTATATAGTTAGGATGTGTCGAGACCAGTTTAAAGTTTCTCGTAAAATTAAGTTGTAATGTCTAAATTCACTTTTAAGTCAAAAGTCAAAATTTTAAGATCAATTGGTGTCGAGAAAAGTGTGAATGGTGATTTTCTAATTAGATCTATATGTTGGCCTGGCTAACTCTATTGGTGTCTAGAAAAGCTACGAGGAACCTTCCACCTACTTACCTGGCCAAATTGATCTTTTTGAATTTCAGACTTAGATTGATTAGTGATGTAGACACTACAAGAGCCTTCCTTCAAACTTAGTTGGTAGAGTATGTCAAGATTTTAGTGAACTTGTTGTGCTATCCATAAGGCTTACTATAGAAATTGACATGATATTGATCAAGTGCATATTGATGCTTATAGTATATTTGAATAGTGTTGCTTTATCGTGCTATCCACAAAGACAACATTATTTATGTATGACTATATGGGATTGAAGGGTCAACTTAACTAGAACACTATAGTTTGTTGTGCTATCCACAAGACTATATGTGATTCAAAGGTCAGAATGAAAGATGTTGAGAATTGTAAAGGTATAATTGGTAACGAGTTATCTACTCTTCAACTTATGAATACTTGTTGTGCTATCCACAAAGTGTTTATGAGGAATAGAGAATTTAACCCCACTAAGAAATATTAGTATATTTTTTGATTTTCATATTTGAGGGCTATGAAGTTTGATAAAATAGTAGGAGACATAATTAGATAAAAATCTTAGTCTAGTTGTGAATGCCTTCATGAGTTGTTCGCTTATATTGTATTTTGTCATTATAGATTAACTACACTTATGGCATCCTCACTATCCCTTAGAGGTATCCTAGATACTAACAAGTTGACCAGATCCAACTATGTTGACTGGTTAAGAAACTTGAGAATTGTTCTCACTCAGGAGAAAGTCTCCTACATTCTGGATACACCTATCCCAGTTTCTCTTAGAGAAGATGCTTTCGAGGAGGAAAGGGCCATATACAAGATATGAAAAGATGACAGTATAACTGTCAAATGCATCATGCTTGCCTCCATGAGCAATGAGCTCCAGAGGTAGCATGAGGATATGGATGTTCCCTCTATTCTTCTTAATCTTAAGAAGTTATATGGGGAGCAAAGTCGAACTGCTCGATATGAGATATCAAAGCAGTTGTTCCATGCCCATATGACTGAAGGCTCTTCCGTGCAAATGCTAAAGCTGATTGATTTGATCACTCATTTGGGACAGGTGGATTTTGCCATGGATGGTGAACTGAGCTAGAGTCTCTCCCTGACTCTTTTTCTCAGTTTGTCATTAATTATCATATAAACAAACTGAACATCAGCTTGCCTGAGCTACTGAATATATTAAAAATAGCAGGGAGCCATTTCAAGGGTGAAAAAGCTCAAGTTCTTCATGTTGATAAGATCAGCAAGAAGAAGGCGAAGAAGGATTCTAAGAAAAAACTGAACTCTAAGGCTGACATCTCCAAGAAGAAGGCAAAGAAGGTCTTGTTGGATGTATGCTCTAGAAGCAAATCTTGGCTGACACATTTTATATTTCTAGGACATGATTTTATACTTATTGGGCAGTTATATTACCATTCATGTTTATATGTTCATGAATCATCCAAGGGATTAACAAGATGATGATACATATTCTGAAAGAGTTGAAAATTTGGGACATGTGTCATTGATGGTTAATTCTTAAATTGCTCCTGGTCATAGAATCATCATGGAGATGGTGATTGATCCAGATTGATCAATACATAGATCGCTTTCTTCAGATAGATGGGTCTTGAGTCTGTAGTGTAGAGATACTGGAGTGAGAGTACCGGTGGTTGTTAGAGAACAACTAGCACTGAGTGTAACCAACACAAGAAGTTACATGGATGTCTGCTCACTCGTTAATGACTTTTTCGATGCTGCAGTTGTATGACTAGTCCTTTGATCTGAGATGACACTACTGCTCATAGTGAGGCTATTGGAGTTTGACTGACACATCAACATGGGTCTCAATGAGCCCTTATAGTGGATGTTGGTGACAGTTGGTTCACTGTAGGAGTGGGGTGTGCATCGAGATGGGATCTATCGATCTTAGTAGAAGGAGGTAGTCCTATGAGATTTAAGAGATTAAGTCCTTAAGTCTATGATCATAGCAGTGTGATTGATGGAAATGAGGTTCCATAGAATCACATATGGACTTAAGCTGATTGAATCTATCATATGACTGATGTTAAAGTTTTACGATTTATCCATGACCTACCATTTAGTCGGGACTCATAATAGAGGGATTGAATGAACTACACTTATAGGTTCATTTCAGTTCTACTGGGTTGTCACTATATACTGCTAGGTATCACTAGTGGATTGTGAGAGCTCACTAGGATTGATCTGAATTGACAATCCTTGTTGAGTTAGAGTAGAATTATTTTGATCTATTGAAAAGAGTTTCAATGATATGATGATAGAGATCATTGTATGTCTCACTACTAGATAGAATTAAACCTATGAGGTCACATAACAAAAAAATTAAGCCTAGAATAAGTAATTGAGCTTATGAAGTGTTAATTGAGTTTAGAGAAATTCATTGGATTTATGGTAACCTTGCTAGCACATGGTTGGACCCAATTTCTCTTTCTGTTGAGATTACTTATTTGATAAGTTAATTTTAACTTAATTATCTACTAATTACCTACATAAATAAGATTCATGAAACTCCAATTGTTGGGTGTCTAAGGTTATGGATCACATAAATTAAGGGTGCAAGTCCCTTATGAATCTCCTTGATAGTTATTATGGGGTGCCACTTCGAATTGTTCAATTTGGGCATGTCCATTGATTAGAGGGCCTTTAGTTCTCATATGAGGTGTCTCTTGGATGCAAAAGAGAGTGTTTAATTATGAGTGCAAGGGCTCCAATAGTTAGCACCTAATGGGCTTCCTAATGTAAGTTGGATAACTTAAGTTAATAGGAATCCTAATGCAAGTAGGACTTGTATTATGAGATTGAATAAGATTCAATCCTCATGCCTATTTAAAGGGATCTCTCCTAAGATCTTTAGAGTATCAAAACCAGCAACCCCTCATACTCAAAGGCTCTCCCCACACCCTCTCTTCCTCTCCCTTTCTCTCCTCTTGGGTGTTCTATACACTCCTTCCTTGGGATGCACATCCCAAGGAGTTCTATGCTCAAAGGAGTTTGGGTGCCTTTTCTTTCTGGTTTCTAACATCTGGTAGCAGCACATAGTAAGAAAAAGCTTAAGAGAAGAGACAAAGAAGAAGATCAAGGAGAAAGATCAAGTGCTGATCGCGATCTAGATTTCATTCAGATTCAGCAGGCTGAATTTTGGAGAACCAAAATTTGGATTAAAGAGAACTGTTCCAGACTAATTTTGAGTAGATACTCGTAGAGGTCAAATACTTGTATGGCTAACAGAGAGCTTCATCTCTTTGAGATCTAGATTTGAAGAAAGAGATTACGAAACAGGTATGCGATTTGATCACAATCTAAATTTCAGTATATATTAATTTTAGTATATGAAATAGATCTATATATTTTTATATTTTTATGTATACAAAATTTAGATTAAAATTATTTTAATTTTATTCTCCACTATGATATTTAAAAAATTAAATTTTGAAACACATATGCATGTTTCAAACCCCAAAATCCAATAGTGGTATCAGAGCCATGGGTTTTTATATGCTGAATTTTAATATATATATTTTTAAAAAAATTTTAATTTTTTTTTGATATATGATATGTATGGATAGATCTTCAAATCTAAAATTTAATTTTAGATTTAATTCTAGAATATATAGTTGATATGTTGATGCATGCATAGATCTAAAAATTGATTTAGAAAGAGTTCTAGTTCATGTGAAATAGATACATGTATGAAATCTGAATTTTTTATGATCTGAACTTTGATTTATGTGTATGATATATGATTATATATTTAGATTATAAATTTGATTTTAATCTGATCTATGATTAGTATATGAGATATATGATATCATGTTTAGATCTAAAATTTTATTTAAGATCTGATTTTACATGCATATATGTGATATATATTTATATGTTTAAACTTGAAAATTATTTTTATATTTTAATACTTACTTTCATACAAAGTATTTAGATTTGAAATATGATTTTAGAATCTAAAATTTATATTTGTGCATGAGAGTTTTGGTCATGAAAAAATTAAAAATTAGGTCATATAATAGGATTACATCTAAGATTTTTGATTTGAGTCATATGGGTTTAATTCGATTAAGTAATTGATCAAACTGAGACAAGTGTTAAATTGAGTTAGATCAATTAAGTTAATGATCATATAATTATTGTTGATCAAATCGATCGAGTCCCATATGTAGAATCGATTAACCTAAGGACCTAATTTAGCTCGTTGGTTTGAACTCGATTTACTTTAGCTAATTAATTCTGATCAATCGACCTATTAGTGTCTAAGATAAGTTAATGAGATATGATTATTTAATTAATTTTGTTAGCTGATCTGATCAATTTATTGGTGTCTTAGGAAGGCAATGGGGGGACCCCCATCGATCTCCACTTACTTGATCAATTTGGAAGATTGGGTCTTGAATTAGGTTACTTAGCAATCTGGTTTAGCCCATGCCACTTAGATCGGTCATACGATAACTGATTAAATGAGACCTAAACTGAAATCTCTTCATAAAATATTAAGTCCAAGGTCTTCCATCATTGTAGATGTGCGAGCATGCTACCGACGTTGATTGTTCTCGACTGATCACAGTGGTTCAGTTACATCGAAAACACATAACCACTCTATTAGCAAAGAGTTACTGTAGGGTAAAGATGGGGTTGGGCCCAATAACTGTTAGGTGAGGGATCCAATGATAGCTTTACACCTGCTTATAAATAGTGGGTCTGACTTAACTAAGAAGTTCCGACAATAACTATTAGGTGAGCCCACATGACTTAGAGACCAAGTGACTGCAATATGCTTAGAGAAGCATCTGGGCAAAGAGTTATCCCTGCATCAGTGTTTATTCATGTTATCAATAACTGTTAGGTGAGGTGCACGACATCGGTGGGACTGCAGCACCTACAAGAAATCTAATTATTACGTTAGAGGGATCAGTCTATGATTGATGGGCAATCAGTCTATGATTGTTATTTGATAATGATTAAGGATATTAAAGAGCTTAAAAGGCTCGACATGACCATGCATAAGAAATTACTTATAGATTTGATCTTGTGATCTCTGATTAGTTTATATGGATAGTTTATGATAAACTACCATATGAAAGATCATCATGGCATTTTATCTGAATTGGTCAAAGTATTGATAACAAAAGAACCTTGAAAGAGTTCAGAGATAAATACATGGAGAGTCTAAAGAAATAAAGATACGCCTAGAGTAGGCATGTCAAGATTGCTCAATACTGTCCTTACAATTTTTTCTTCTTTCAGTTGAGCTATGGACTCTAGTATAGAGTTGATGGAAAGATAGAGGGCTGAGAAAGTAACCCTTGAATTAGCTATAGGGTAACAGTTGCTGCTACGGTCATGGGTATCTATCCTTTATGATCATCATTTGAATTTAATTTTTAGAGATAGTTTCTATCATTTGCATGGTGATGCATATGTAAACTTAATTGAGCAATTAGTGAATACCATTGGATCTGAGAGATCCAAAATTGAGATAAAATTTAAAGTATATGTAGAACCTATGGCTAAATCATATTGGAGAAGAAATGATTAACAAACTCAAAAAATATGGAACTTTGGGCTCATTGACTATTGAGTCAAATCTAGTTTGTACATCATCTCTTTGAGAAAATATGACCAACCTATTCTTGTGAGATAAGAGAAAAAAAGACCACTGAGATACTTATCCTTGTATACATTTGATGTGTGTAGCCTATGTGATGTGCTAACCAAGGAGTTATCTCTACTTTGTATATGAGATACAAATCTAAAATTTTTGAAAGGTTCAAAAAATTCAGATGTAAGTAGAGAAATAAATCAAAAAATTTTGAAATGTACTTCAATCGGATCGAGGATGCAATATCATTGAAAGAAATTTTTTGATTATCTCATAAAATAGCATTGTTTCATATTGGACCCCTCTTAGTAAATCTCAGCTCCACGAGATAAGAAGAGTTATGGGACTATATGAGATATGATCTGATCTATAATAAAATTTATTGATTTATTTATATTTTTTTTGGGACATATTTTATTTCTATAAAATTAGATTCTCTCTAAATCTATTCTTACCATACCATATAAATTATTCAATTTGGGCGTGTCCATTGATTAGAGGGCCTTTAGTTCTCATATAGGGTGTCTCTTGGGTTTAAAAGAGGGTGTCAAATTATGAGTGCAAGGGCTCCAATAGTTGGCACCTAATGGGCTTCCTAATGTAAGTTGGATAACTTAAGTTAACAGGAATCCTAATGCAAGTAGGACTTGTATTATGAGATTGAATAGGATTCAATCCTCATGCCTATTTAAAGGGACCTCCCCTAAGATCCCTAGAGTATCAAAACCAGCAGCCCCTCACACCCAAAGGCTCTCCCCATGCCCTCTCTTCCTCTCTCTTTCTCTCCTCTTGGGTGTTCTATACACCCTTTTCTTAGGACACGTATCCCAAGGAATTTCATGCTCAAAGGAGTTTGGGTGCCTCTTTCTTGTTGGTTTCTAATATCTGATAGTAGTATATAGCAAGAAGAAATTCTAGAGAAGAGAAGAAGAAGAAGATCAAAAAGAAAGATCAAGTGTTGATCATGATCCAAGCTTCATTCAGATTCAGCAGGCTGAATTTTGAAGAACCAAAATTTAGATTAAAGAAGACTATTTCAGGCTGATCCTGAGTGGATACTCGTAGAGATCGGATACTTGTGTAGATAATAGAGAGCCTTATCTCTTTCTGATCTAGATTTGAAAAAAAAAAAGATTGCAAAATAGGTATGTGATTTGATCACAATCTAAATTTCAGCATATATCAATTTCAGCATATGAAATAGATCTATGTAGTTTTATATTTTTATGCATGTAAAATTTAGATTAAAATTATTTTAATCTTATTCTCTACCATGATGTTTAAAAAATTAAATTTTGAAACACATATGCATTCTTCAAATCTCAAAATCCAATAGATCTTTGCCAAATATACTTGTTATCACTGTGGCAAGGAGGGCCACTGAAAGAGAAATTACAAAGAGTATCTTACAATCGTGAAATCAGCAAATATTGTTAAAGATTTGTATATGATACAAACTAATTTATTATTAAGTACTTCAATGTCAGATTCTTGGGTATTGAATACCGCCTGTGGTTCACACTTTTATAAATTATTGCAGGGTCTACAGAGAATAAGAAATCTGAATAAAGATGACTTCGAGCTATTTGGCGTAAGGGGAGAGTACATTCAAGCCGAAGCTGTAGGAACCAAGATTTTGAAGTTACCTTCGAAAAAAATTTTAGAACTAAAGATCGGTTATTACATTCTAAATATTATTAGAAATATTATTTCTGTACCATTATTGTTGGAACAAGATTTTGAAATAATTATAAAGAATAATAGCTGTCCTATATAATTTTCTAATGAATATTATGGAAGTACTTTTATTAATAATGATCTTATATTTTTTTCACTTAATGATAATATACTTCATGTTGATAATATGAAGAAAAGAAAGAGAGAGGATGTGAAATGTCACATACCTCTGGCATTGCCAACTTGGCCATATAAATGAGTCAAGGATTAACAGGTTATATAAAGATAATTTTTTTAATCCTTATGATTATGAATCACATGAAACTTGTGAATCTTGTCTCATGAAAAAAATGATCAAAACTCCATTTACTGGACATGAAGATCAGACGAGTGACATTTTGAACCTTATATATACTGATGTGTGTGGTCCAATATCGATTCAAGCCAGAGGTGGATACTCTTACTTCATCATATTTATTGATGATATATCTAGGTTTGGATATATATATTTAATGAAATATAAATCTGAAGTCTTTGATAAATTTAAAGAGTATCAAAGAATGGTCGAGAAACAAACTGATAAAAGTATTAAAGCTTTTCAATCGGATCGAGGAGGAGAATACTTGTCTAGTGAGTTCTTCAATTATTTGAAATAAAATGGTATACTCTCTTAATAGACACCTCCTTATACTCTACAATTAAATAGAATTGCAGAAAGGAAGAATCGCACCTTATTAGATATGGTGTGGTTCATGATGTGTTTCATAGATCTTTCATTATCCTTTTGGAGATACGTCCTCGAGACTGTAGCGTATATTTTAAATAAAATACCTTCAAAATCTATTTTTAGCACTCCATATGAAATATAAAAAGGAAAAAGATCCAATCTTAAGCATCTTAAGATTTGGGGCTGCCCAGTTTATGCGAAAAATATTGATGCACATAAACTAGATACTAGATCAGAAAAATATAGGTTTATAGGTTATCCCAAGGAGAGTATAGGATACTACTTCTATAACCCTACTCAATAAAGGATGTTTGTTGGTAGGCATACTATTTTCTTGGAGAAAGAGTTATCCAAGAAGGAGGCAGTAGGAGGTCTATTAAACTTGAGGAAGTTCAAAAGCTACAATCAATCTAGGATTCACCAGATGGTTCTCAACCAAATGTGTCCATTGTTGAGGCACAGCCACTACCCACACCTCCTCTTCAAAAATCGAGTAGAGTGTGTAATGTACCACTCAGATATGGATTTATCATTGAGAATGACAACACAATCCACATTATTGAGAATGATGAGCCTACGACCTATTCAAAAGCTGTCATGAGTAGTGACTCTGACAAGTGGCTCAATACCATGAATCCGAAATAGACTCCATATATGCCAACCATGTTTGGACGTTGGTTGATGCACCTGAGGGTGTGACTCCAATAAGCTGCAAATGGGTTTTGAAAAAGAAGATTGGAGCAGATGGCCAAGTAGAGACCTATAAGGTCAGGCTTGTGGCAAAAAGATTCAAACAAAAATAAGGTGTTGATTATGAAAAAATCTTTTTGCCGGTAGTCATGCTCAAGTCTATTCAGATAATGCTTGCTATTGCAGCATACCATGACTATGAGATCTGACAGATGGATGTCAAAACTACCTTCCTCAATGGAAATCTTAAGAAAAAAGTCTATATGACTCAACCAGAGGGATTTGTCTCAAGTGGGAGAGAAAATCAGATATGCAAGCTGAATAGATCCATATATGGATTAAAGCAAGTATCGAGGAGCTGGAACATCTATTTTGATGAGATAGTCAAATCATTTGGCTTCATCAAAAGTGTGGATGAACTTTGTGTGTACAAGAAGAGTAGTAAGAGTGCTATTATCTTTTTGATCTTGTATGTAGATGACATACTACTCATTGAAAATGATATCCCGATGTTGCAATTGGTCAAGACTTGGCTATCACAAAAGTTTTTCATGAAAGACTTGGAAGAAGCATCTTATATACTTGATATAAAGATCTATAGGGATAGATCGAAAAGGATGCTAGGCTTGTCCCAGTCTAGGTACATTGACCTGTGTTGAAGAGGTTCAACATGGAGGAAAGTAAAAGAGGTTACTTATCCATAGGTCATGGCATACAATTTTCTAAGAAGATGTCTTCTAAGACACCTAAAGAGAGAAATAGAATGAGTTCTATTTCTTATGCTTTGATAGCAAGATCAATAATATATGCTATGTTATGTACCAGATCTGATGTGGCTTATGCCTTGGGCGTTGTAAGCAGATTTCAGACTAATCTCGAGGAGGATCATTAGAAAGTTGTAAAAAACATACTCGAGTACTTAAGAAGAACTAGAGATATTTTTCTAATATATGGTGGATCTGATTTAAAACTAAAAGGTTATAACAATTTTAGTTTTTAATTTGATCCGGATGATAGCAAATCAATATCTGAATATGTGTTCACTTTGTATGGTGGTGCAGTTAGTTGAAAAAGTTTGAAACAGCAAATTGTTGCTAACTCGATCACTGAGACTGAGTATATTGTTGCAAGTGAGGCTGCTAAGGAGGCCATTTGGATGAAGAAATTTATCATAGAGTTAGGTGTGGTTCCAGAGATTGAACAACCAGTACCTCTTTATTGTGATAATACTGAGGCAGTTGCTCAAGCCAAAGAACCAAGGTCTTATCATAAATCCAAGCATATCCTAAGACGGTCCCACCTCATTCAGGAGATAGTCGAAAGATGCAATGTGATCATAGAGCGAGTTGACATCAAGAACAATATAGTAGACCCATTCACTAAGGCCTTGTCAATGCAGCAGTTTGACCGCCATCTTGATAGCATGGGTATCAAGTATAGGGGCGATTGGCTTTAGTGCAAGTGAGAGATTGAAAGAATTATGCCCTATAAGTCAATCGCATATGGGATGCGATAGGGTGTTTATTGTAATTTATCTTCCAAACTCATATAATTGACATTAATATTGTTAATAAAATTGATATTTTTGATTCATTATATGCTACATCTTATTAATTTTAAGATTATAATGAACCCCATAGGTCTGGATAATAGTTTTAGGGTCATGATGAGATCATGCCATTAAGACCTAAAGCCTTGATTATTCTGATCTAAAATATTTCTAGTCGTTGGTACATTGAGTCAGAGATTAATGATACCGGTAAGACTGGCATGTCCTATGTATGCTCAGAAATGAGGATGGTTGATCTCACAACCACTTGTATGGTAACACTAATACAAGGATATGGATGCTCATTAGAGAATGAGTTCACTGAATTGACCTGTGAGAGAATAATCAGACGGAGTCTTATTTACATGTCAACTGATAATTCTCTAGTGGGAGTTATGTAAGTGATCCTTTGACCTGAGGTCACCATGGTACCTTATGTATATGAATCCATATTTTGATTCACTACCTAACTTGGTTCTCTGATCTTTGTATAGAGTGTTCTAGATATGGTGAAGTATGTATGGAGGTTGTGAGTGATCAATAAGAGACTAGTTACTCCTAATAAGGAGAGCGAACATCCTATGTGATCTCATAGGACGGTGATTCTAGAAGTCTTTGGCCAAAATAGAGTGATAATTAGAAAATAATTTTTAATATATCATCAACTGAATCATCATCTTCAGATCAAAATGCATAAAGATAAGTGATTGGATTTGATATTTTTTTATACCCATAGCTCATCTAGGATGTTGTTTGATTGAAGAATTGAATTACATGAGAACTTGCCACTAAAGGATATTTTGATAAATTTTTATCAAAATTTTAAATCTTTTAGATAGTCATGACATATTATTAGATGTTAATCTTGACTTATGGGCTTAATAAAAATTAAAAAAATTTAATTTTAAAATCAATTTGGAAGAGTCCAATTTGATTGGGACTCTTCGGGTAACCTAATCTCATCGGATTAGGGTTATGTCGAAAGTTTGGATCCACTACTAGCTAGATTTGGAATCCAATGGGTCACACACTTTAGGATTTAATTTTGATATAATTTAATTAGAGTTTAATATTAATTTTATGGGTTAATTTGATATGCTAGCACATTGTATTAACCCAAGTTTCCAAATTGGTTTGGTTCAAAGTATTTAAGCTAACCTAAACCAGTTGGTTTTGACCTAATGGGATTAGGTCAATTTGGATTGGAACCTTATCCAACTTAGATCAATTTTAAGTGGAGAAGGACTCCTCCACATTCACTAAAAGCCATACAAAAATATAATTGCCATCTACCTCAAATCAGCGTGAGAAATAAAGAGTCCTTCTTAAAGAAGGCTCTTTATTAAACATGTTACCTTAGAAGATAAATCAGAAATCCTATGTTTGTTGCCAAAAATTAATAAAATTTTTATAAAATATAGAGAAGGAAGAGTCCTTCTTTTCTAAATATCAAAATCACTAAAAATTCACTCAATAAATTTATTTGGCATATGGAAATTTGGAGTGCCAAAAGTTGGCACCCCTTCATCCCATGTAATGTCCCTTGGTCCCCTATTTATAGGGGATGGCTTAAATGGCTTATGGTTGAGAATTTTGGGTGAGTTAGAAACAAGGGATGTTGTAACCATAATTAAAAATATAAAAATATTTTGAGAAAAAAAGAGGAGAATTTGAGTGGCAAAAGTTGCTATAAGGGTGGTGAGATTTTCAGAAAGTGTTACTGGAGTGTCTTAGGATTCAATTTTTTCATATGTTGAAGCCAAAAATTAAATCTTAGGCTGTATGAAATCTGAAGGGTGTCTTCTTAGTGTCATTTTGGGGGCAAGATCAAAAGCATCTGGACTTTGATGCGATCGTGATGCAAGTTAGAAGCTGATAGTATTCTTGAGAAGACAAGGCTGTAGCTGCGCATCGGTTGGAAAAGATCTTGGCCAACTTTCATGTGGATCACCATTGGAGAACTTCTACCTTGAGGTCTTGTGGAGAACACCAACATGCCACTTTTTTATTTTGATTAAAGTATAATATTCTATCTCTTTGCATACTTGAATTTGCTTTGATCATGTTCGGTAAGGTGAATCTAAGATTTTGGGTTCAGCTCGATAGTTTTATTTGATAAAGCTATTGATTTGAGTATTTTAAAAAATTTTTAAAATTACTTTCTACTGTGTGGCTGTAATCCAATAATGATTTTAGAGCTAGCCTTGTCTGATTCGATCAAACAAGTGCAATATAGTAGCTTAGAATTATTCTTGTTCATATCTTGCCAAAAATATAGCATTATTTTTGCATCGATTCTTCAAACTCAAAAAAATATTTTTGACTTTTTGTGAACCATAATTATAAATTTTAATTATTAAATTATAAATTTATGATAATTTAGAATTTTATTATCATAGTTGCATAATGATTAAATCGATGTATAGCTAATAAGGGTGTTATGCATGCCTAATTAGATTAGAGTATATTATATTATATGAATTTGTTAGTCATATGTTATGACTTTGATTGCACCCTGATATATTTTTTGGTATGATAATGTGATTGCTATTTTGAATAGTAGAAGCATGCAAATTTGCATAATTTATGGTGTATATTTTATGCGCTTATATAGTTAGGATGTGTCGAGATCAATTTAAAGTTCCTCATAAAATTATATTAAGTTGTAATATCGAGATTCACTTTTAAATCAAAAGTCAAATTCTTAAGATCAATTGGTGCCGAAGAAAGTGTGAAAGGTTATTTTTTTAATTAGGTCTGTATGCTGGCCTGACCAACTCTGTTGGTGTCTAGAAAAGCATTGGGGAGCCTCCCACCTACTTACCTGGCCAATTTGGTCTTCTTAAATTTTAAACTTAGATTGATTAGTGATGTAGATACTACAAAGGTCTTCTTTCAAACTTGGTTGATAGAGTATGTCAAGATCTTAGTGAGCTTGTTGTGCTATCGACAAGGCTTACTATAAAAATTAACATGATGTTAATGAAGTGCATATTGATGCTTATGGCATATTTGAATAGTATTGCTTTATTGTGCTATCCACAAGGACAGCATTGTTTAAGTATGACTATATGGGATTGAAAGGTTAACTTAACTAGAATACTATAGTTTGTTTTGCTATCCATAAGACTATATGTGATCTCGAGGCCAGAATGAAAGATGTTGAGAATTGTAAAGGTATAATTGGTAAAGAGTTATCTACTCTTGAACTCATGAATACTTATTGTGCCATCCACAAGATATTTGTGAGGAATAGAGATCTCAACCCCACTAAAAAATATTAGTATGTTTCTCGATTTTCATAATTGAAGGCTATGAAGTTTGGTAAAATAGTAGGAGACATAATTAGATAAAAATTCTAGTCTAGTTGTGAATATCTTCTTGAGTTATCTGCTTATATTGTATTTTTGTCATTGTAGATTAACCATACTTATGGCATCCTCACTGTCTCTTAGAGGTATCTTAGATACTAACAAGTTGATCGGATCCAACTATGTCGACTGATTAAGGAACTTAAGAATTATTCTCACTCAAGAGAAAGTCTCCTACATTCTGGATATACCTGCTCCAGTTTCTCTTGAGGAAGATGCTTTCGAGGAAGAAAGTGCTACATACAAGATGTGAAAAGATGACAGTGTGACTGTCAAATGTATCATGCTTGCCTCCATAAGCAATGAGCTCTAGAGGCAGCATAAGGGCATGGACGTTCCCTCTATTCTCCTTAATCTTAAGAAGTTATATAGGGAGTAAAGTCGAACTGCTCAATATAAGATATCGAAGCAGTTATTTCATGCTCATATGATTGAAAGCTCTTTCGTACAAACGTATGTCCTAAAGATGATTGATTTGATCACTCATCTGGGACAGCTGGATTTTACCATGTGTTGGTGCAAAAATCCGCTTGCGTCGGAGAAGCTGGAGTCGAGGAAGTCGCGATCGCCATCGGGACCTGCAAAGGAAATCTAAATCGGAGGTGGGGTTGCTCCGGCAAGACCCTCCGACGCTCAAGTCAGTTCTCTGCCTCAACAAGAATGGAGTGCTCGAACGGAGAATTTAGCAGAGTTTTTAGATGAAAGGTGAGAGCTTATAGAATAACGTATCTGGGTCCCCCTTTTTATAGACGGAGGAGGTAACGGATTGATGGCAACGTTTGTAACCTCCTGTCAATGCGCCGTTCAGGGCTAGGAGGGGTCTGTTACGAGGAGTAGTGGAGTGGGACCGTGGCTATTACTATGGCCTGCCACGTGGAGCCTGTTGTAGGTAGTGGAGCGATGTCCGTTGCCGCCAATTGCCAGGGAGTAGTGGAGTCACGCAGCACCCGTCGCAGGGAGTGGAGCAGAATCATGGCCGTTAATATAGCCTGTCAGGGAGTAATGGGGTCGCGTAGGGTCCGCCGCAGGGAGTGGAGCAGGATCATGGCCGTTAAAACAGCCTGTCAGGGAGTGATGGAGCTGTACGGAATCCACCGCAGGAAGTGGAGCAGGATCGTGGCCATTATTGTGGCCTGCCAGGGGGCGCAGATCCATCGGCTGAAGTTCGGCAGAGGACGGAGCCCGGCTCCCGTAGGAGTCCGGGCGGAGTCTACTTGCGGTTGAAGTCATTGGCGGAGTCCGACTCCCATAGTAGTCCAGACGGTGTCTGTCTGCAGCCGCTGGAGTCAAGGGCGAAGCTCGGCTCCCGTAGGAGCCCGTGTGGAATCTTCCTGCAATTAAAGTCAAAGGCGAGGTCTGGCTCCCGTAGGAGTACGGATGGGGCTTACCAGTAGTTGATGTTGAGGACGGAGCCCGGCTCCCATAGAAGTCCGGGCGGAGTCTACCTGCGGTTGAAGTTGTTGGCGGAGTCCGGCTCCCGTAGGAGTCCGGACGAAGTCTGCTTGCGGTTGAAGTTGTCGGCGGAGTCTGGCTCTCGTAGGAGTCCGGACGAAGTCTGCTTGCGGTTGAAGTTGTCGGTGGAGTCTGGCTCCCGTAGGAGTCCGGACGAAGTCTGCTTGTGGTTGAAGTTGTTGGCGGAGTCCGGCTCCCGTAGGAGTCCGGACGAAGTCTGCTTGCGGTTGAAGTTGTCGGTGGAGTGCGGCTCTCGTAGGAGTCCGGACGAAGTCTGCTTGCAGTTGAAATTGTCGGTGGAGTACGGCTCCCGTAGGAGTCCGGACGAAGTCTGCTTGTGGTTGAAGTTGTCGGCGGAGTCTGGCTCCCGTAGGAGTCCGGACGAAGTCTGCTTGCGGTTGAAGTTGTCGGCGGAGCCCGGCTCCCGTATGGGCCCGGGTAGAATCTTCCTGCAATTAAAGTCAAAGGCGAGGTCTGGCTCCCGTAGGAGTCCGGACGGGGCTTACCAGTAGTTGATGTTGAGGATGGAGCCCGGCTCCCGTAGGAGTCCGGGCGGAGTCTACCTGCGGTTGAAGTTGTTGGCGGAGTCTGGCTCTCATAGAAGTCCGGACGAAGTCTGCTTGTGGTTGAAGTTGTCGGTGGAGTCCGGCTCCCGTAGGAGTCCGGACAAAGTCTGTCTGCAGCTATTGGAGTTGAGGGTGAAGCCCGGCTCCCGTAGGAGTCCGGGCGAAGTCTTCCTGCAGCTGATTCTACTGAGGACTTCGGCTGTGGGTATTTTATACCCAACACCAGTCCCCCTACTTTCGAGTTCGAATTGAATGAAGGAAGTACAGAGAGATGGGCACAGCCGAAACTGTCCCCTCGAATCCTGCGCACCACCGCTCCCAGATATTTTGGCATTAAATGTGTGCGTGTCGGAGCTCTTTTTCTGGTTAAGGTGACCTGAAGAGTTTTTTTGGAACTCCCACCGAAATGCGATCCCAAGCATCGTGCTACGGAAATTTACGAACGGTCAATCCTTGATAGCGGTGAGGGGGACATGCGGAACACGTGGCATGCGTCAGTTGGCCTAGGTACACCCACTGCCATAACTGCGCTAAGATCCGCTAGCTATTTAAACCCCTTACTCTTCCTTCAGGGTTTCATTCTGCCGAGAGGACGGCACCTTTCTTTCGTCTGAGAGCCCAGCTACTCAGCTACTTTCCCCACACCGGTCCTTGCCGTCTTCAGCCCCCCAATACTTCTCTAAGGGGTTCCCACGCCATGTCCTCTACCCTGGAGGCCATCCTTGAAGGGATGTCTAGGGCTTGGAGGAAGGTGAGGAGGAGAACAGCGGCCGGTGAGGATCCCCATCGTTTCAAAGGGGGCTCAAGGAAGAATTCCTTCAACAACAGTGGTTTAATAACGGGGGTCGCCGGTAGAGTTATTCTGCCCGAGAACTTCGGAGTAGCAAGGCGGGGTGATACCGGTCAAGAGGGCAGAGCTGTCGTCACAAGCTGTGGCGGGATCCTTGATGCCGTCGGGGCCGAGGGACCAGAAGCGGTTGGCGTCGACGGTGGGGCAGTAAAATTTATTGCGGGGACGGTGGAAGTAGCGCATGCCGACCTTGCCGGAGCATTTTGGACGGTGGCTGTCACGGAGAATTCGATTATCTCCGGTGCCACTGCTGCCCCCCGAGGTGAATTCGGTTCTTCTTGAAACAGGTCTTCGCCACCGTTGCCATCGCCCCTACCGCCCTTGGAAATCTATCCCATCCTTTTCCCCCTAAAGTTGGGACTTCGAAGGTGGAGCAAAACAAAGCAGGGTGAAAGCCGATGAGCTCGTCACATGCACTGGGCAACGTGGTTGGGAAGGACAGAAACAGGAAGAGAAATTTGTGGCTTGAGGCGGCCTCCGGTGTATTCTTTCCAAACCGTGTTCGCGAGACTTGCAATGATGTATATACTTTTTTTTTTTTTTTTCTGGTCCATCGGGTCTTGTAACGTACATCTTGTTAGTTGAAAAATGAAAAGGAGATTTTGTTACCTTGTCTGTATCTTGCATCGAATAGTTGCCTGTCGAACTTCTTTATTCTTCTTTCTTCTCTCCTTTTTTTTTTTTTTTTTTTACGGCGTCCTAAGGTCATTGGTGGTCCCTTTTATTTATATTGGATTGTCATTTGTCGATCTCCTTTTCAATTTTTACGCCATTCGAAGGTACCCGGTTGCTATTGCACCAACCCCTCTTTTCCGTCAATGGCAGCAGGCTCGCCCGGGGCCATTCGGGCTTGGGGTCCTTCTTAGGGCTTGAGTCCGGGGTTCGAGCTTCTGTCTCCCTGAGTAAGTTGTCCCATTTCGCGTCGAAAGCTTCCTTGGAAGTTGGGACTCCCGTCGGGAGTTCCAATCCTCGCTGCGACAGGATTTTCTGTACCTCGGGTGCGGTTTGTTTTCCAGTCGTCACTGTTGCGATCCATTGCCTTCCTTTTTCGCTTGGAGTTTTTCTCCACTGAAGTCGAGGTGAAGTTTGGCTCCCGTGGGAGTCCGGACGGAGAATCCCTCTTGAAGTTGGAGTTGTGGGCGGAGCCCGGCTCCTATAGGAGTCCGGGCAGAGTCCTCTCGGAGTTGATGTTGCGGGCGGAGCCCGGCTCCCGTAGGGGTCCGGGCGGAACCTTCCTTGGCGTCGTGGACAGAGCCCGGCTCCCGTAGGAGTCAGGGCGAAGTCTTCCTGCAATCAAAGTCATAGGCGAAGTTCGGCTCCCGTAAGAGTCCGGACAAGGTTTACCGATAGTTGCTGTTGTCGGCGGAGTCCGGCTCCCATAGGAGTCCGGACGCAGCTTACCGGCAGTCGAGGTTGGCGACGGAGCCCGGCTCCCGTAGGAGTTTGGGTGGAGTTGTCCTATAGTCGATGTCGGTGACGGAGCCTGGCTCCCGTAGGAGTCCAGGCTGGGTTTACCACCGGTCGAAGTTGCTTAAGCTCGGGCAAGGTTTTCCTCCTGGGGGGCGCATATGGGTGTTGCAGGGCCTCTCCCCCCATCCGGTCTAAAAGAACCAGGCCTTTGACTTTGTTTACGTCAGGACGAGGTCCTCCTCCTGTTCCTGACATGACTATGGAGGCACATTAGGGCGCTGTAAGGCCTCTCCCCCCATCCGGTCTAAATGGAACCGGGCCTTCGATTTTGCTCAAGTTAGGGCGAGGTTCTCCTCCTGTCCCTAACAGGGCTGTGGGGGCACATATGGACGTTGTAAGGCCTTTCCCCCCATCCGGTCTAAATGAAACCGGGCCTTCGACTTTGCTCAAGTTAGGGCGAAGTTCTCCTCCTATCCCTAACAGGGCTGTGGGGGCACACATGGGCGTTGTAAGGCCTCTCCCCCCATCCGATCTAAATGGAACCGGGCCTTCGACTTTGCTCAAGTTAGGGCGAGGTTCTCCTCCTGTCCCTAACAGGGCTGTGGGGGCACACATGGGCGTTGTAAGGCCTCTCCCCCCATCCGGTCTAAATGGAATCGGGCCTTCGACTTTGCTCAAGTTAGGGTGAGGTTCTCCTCCTGTCCCTAACAGGGCTGTGGGGGCATACATGGGCGTTGTAAGGCCTCTCCCCCCATCCGGTCTAAATGGAACCGGGCCTTCGACTTTGTCGGGATGACGTTTCCCTTTCGTTTCTGACACAGCTTGTGCGAATTGTTCAAAGACATACAGGTAGGCAATTTTCAATTAAAATGAAGTCATTGGTAGTACATCCGCAAGTTTTTCGAGTTCCACGGTCGCGGGAGGTCGGCTCCTCCGAGTTCCTCCGATGATGGAGTCGATGGTCCCGATGGGAGGCTGGTCCCCGAGTTGCTCCTCCCTTCTTGGCGGTTCAGGCTGCGGAAGGGCCTTTGGCCGATCTCCTCTACCCTCGGGCCTGCGTCGGATGAACCTGTCGAGTCGACCTCGCCGAATGAGCTCCTCGATCTCATCCCGAAGCTGGATGCATTACTCTGTGTCATGGCCATGGTCGCGGTGGTTGCGGCAGAATTTGTTGGGGTTGTGCTTCCTGGGGTGTGTGCGCATCCTCTCCGGCCTAGGGAGCTGCTCCCTGACCTCCATCAATACCTGGGCCTTCGAGGCATTGAGGGGGACATAGTTGCGGAATCTCTCTGGTGGGGAACCCCGCCGAACCCCGTGATCCGGGCTTCTCTGCCTGCACGCCCGGGGTGGAGTATGGGCACGCTTATGCCCAGGAGGGGATCGAGAACGCAGCCAGGCTTCCTTTGGCCTTTTTTCAATTGCGGGCTTACTCGAGTCTCCCGCTTGCCGCTCTCTCGCCGTCTCTTCATCCTTCATTTTGAAGGCCTCTTCCGCTCGGGCGTATCCTTCGGCCCGGGCCAGCAAATCAGCAAAATCCCTGGGATATTTCTTCTCCAGAGAGAACAAAAGATCATTCTTCTGAAGGCCACCCTTCAGGGCGGCCATTGCGACTGATTGGTCCAAGTTCTGGACCTCCAGCGCCGCGATGTTGAAGCGGTTGATGTAGGCCCGAATGGACTCCCCCTCTCTTTGCCTGATGTTGATGAGGGACTCCGAACCCTTTCGGGGGCGCCGGCTGCTGACAAAATAGGCCACAAATTAGTGGCTCATCTGATCGAAGGAAAAGATGGTACCCAGTTTCAAAGCCGAGTACCAGTTCCTCGCCGCTTCCTTCAAGGTAGATGGGAAAGCCCGGCATAAGATGGCATCAGGAGCATCGTGGAGCAGCATCATCGTCCGGAAGGCCTCCAAATGATCAACCGGGTCTGAAGTCCCGTCGTAGATTTCGAACTGGGGAAGCTTGAAGTTTGGCGGGATCGGTTCCTGCATGATCATTTGGGAGAAGGGAGGGTCCGTACAAATATCCTCACCATAAGCGGTGGGCGCATGGCGGAGTTCTTCAATCCGTCGGTTCATCTCCTGGAGCCTCCGGTCCAGGAAATCCTCTCGACTTCGAGTCTCGAGGGTCCTCTGGCGGAACGGGGGCAGGGATCTTCCCGGGGTGGAGTCGTGGTCCGATTGAGGGCTCTCTACCCTCGGGTTTGTTTTCCCAGGAAGGACGGGGTGGCTGGCCCAGGTGGCCCGCCCCGCCGTCAGGTTCTGGCATTCCGGAGATGCCCTTTCTAGGTGCACCGACGCCTGTGGCTGCTGCTGCTGCATTGCTTGCACAGCTTCGACGAGGCCTCTGACCTGCTGTGCCAGCAAGTCAAACTGCTCCGTGCCGATCGCCGCCGTCGGAGGAGGAGGAGGAGGAGGTTGAGAAACAGGAGGGGAGGCCGGAGCCTGAGATCTGGCCGCGGGGGCCGTGGACCGTCGCGTGGACGCCTTGCGTGGAGGCTTCGAGTATGGATCCCGCGGGGGGAAACAAGGAGTAGGTGTCGGAGGAGACGATCGGGGGCGGCTCCGTTGAACGCTCATTTAAGAACAAGGGTACTGCGAAGACACAACCCCTTCCTCTAGCTGTTGGTGCAAAAATCCACTTGCACCGGAGAAGCTGGAGTCGAGGAAGTCGCGGTCGCCGTCGGAACCTGCAAAAGAAGTCTAAACTGGAGGTGGGGTTGCTCCGGCAAGACCCTCCGATGCTCAAATCAGTTCTCTGCCTCAACAAGAATGGAGTGCTCGAACGAAGAATTTAACAGAGTTTTTAGATGAAAGGTGAGAGCTTATAGAATAACGTATCTGGGTCCCCCTTTTTATAGGCGGAGGAGGTAACGGATTGATGGCGACGTTTGTAACCGCCTGTCAGTGCACCGTTCAGGGCTAGGAGAGGTCTGTTACGAGGAGTAGTGGAGTGGGACCGTGGCTATTACTATGGCCTGCCACGTGGAGCCTGTTGTAGGTAGTGGAGCGGCGTCCGTTGCCGCCAATTGCCAGGGAGTAGTGGAGTCACGCAGCACCCGTCGCAGGGAGTGGAGCAGAATCATGGCCGTTAATATAGCCTGTCAGGGAGTAATGGGGTCGCGTAGGATCCACCGCAGGGAGTGGAGCAGGATCATGGCCGTTAAAACAGCCTGTCAGGGAGTGATGGAGCTGTGCGGAATCCACCGCAGGAAGTGGAGCAGGATCGTGGCCGTTATTGTGGCCTGCCAGGGGGCGCAGATCCATTGGCTGAAGTTCAGCAGAGGATAGAGCCTGGCTCCCGTAGGAGTCCGGGCGGAGTCTACTTGCGGTTGAAGTCATTGGCGGAGTCCGGCTCCCATAGGAGTCCGGACGGTGTCTGTCTGCAGCCGCTGGAGTCGAGGGTGAAGCCCGGCTCCCGTAGGAGCCCGGGCGAAATCTTCCTGCAATTAAAGTCAAAGGCGAGGTCCGGCTCTCGTAGGAGTCCGGACGGGGCTTACCAGCAGTTGATGTTGAGGACGGAGCCCAGCTCCCATTGGAGTCCGGGCGGAGTCTACCTGCGGTTGAAGTTGTTGGCGGAGTCCGGCTCCCGTAGGAGTCCGGACGAAGTCTGCTTGCGGTTGAAGTTGTCGGCAGAGTCTGGCTCTCGTAGGAGTCCGGATGAAGTCTGCTTGCGGTTGAAGTTGTCGGCGTAGTCCGGCTCCCGTAAGAGTCCGGACGAAGTCTGCTTGTGGTTGAAGTTGTCGGCGAAGTTCGGCTCCCGTAGGAGTCCGGACGAAGTCTGCTTGCGGTTGAAGTTGTCAGCGGAGTCCGGCTCTCGTAGGAGTCCGGATGAAGTCTGCTTGCGGTTGAAGTTGTCGGCGAAGTCCGGCTCCCGTAGGAGTCTGGACGAAGTCTGCTTGTGGTTGAAGTTGTCGGCGGAGTCCGGCTCCCGTAGGAGTCCGGACGAAGTCTGCTTGCGGTTGAAGTTGTCGGTGGAGCCCGGCTCCCGTAAGGGCCCGGGCGGAATCTTCCTGCAATTAAAGTCAAAGGCGAGGTCCGGCTCCCGTAGGAGTCCGGACGGGGCTTACCAGCAGTTGATGTTGAAGACGGAGTCCGGCTCCCGTAGGAGTCCGGGCGGAGTCTACCTGCGGTTGAAGTTGTTGGCGGAGTCCGGCTCCCGTAGGAGTCCGGACGAAGTCTGCTTGTGGTTGAAGTTGTCGGTGGAGTCCGGCTCCCGTAGGAGTCCGGACGAAGTCTGTCTGCAGCTGTTGGAGTTGAAGGTGAAGCCCGGCTCCCGTAGGAGTCCGGGCGAAGTCTTCCTGCAGCTGATTCTGCTGAGGACTTCGGCTGTGGGTATTTTATACCCAACACCAGTCCCCCTACTTCTGAGTTTGAATTTCGAGTGAAGGAAGTACAGAGAGATGGGCACAGCCGAAACTGTCCCCTCGAATCCTGCGCACCGCCGCTCCCAGATATTTTGGCATTAAATGTGTGCGTGGCGGAGCTCTTTTTCTGGTTAAGGTGACCTGAAGAGTCTTTTCGAAACTCCCGTCGAAATGCGATCCCAAGCATCGCGCTACGGAAATTTGCAAACGGTCAATCCTTGATAGCGGTGAGGGGGACATGCGGAACACGTGGCATGCGTCAGTTGGCCTAGGTACACCCACTGCCATAACTGCGCTAAGATCCGCTGGCTATTTAAACCCCTTACTCTTCCTTCAGGGTTTCATTCTGCCGAGAGGACGGCACCTTTCTTTCGTCTGAGAGCCCAGCTACTCAGCTACTTTCCCCGCACCGGTCCTTGCCGTCTTCAGCCCCCCAATACTTCCCTAAGGGGTTCCCACGCCATGTCCTCTACCCCGGAGGCCATCCTTGAAGGGATGTCTAGGGCTTGGAGGAAGGTGAGGAGGAGAACAGCGGCCGGTGAGGATACCCGTCGTTTCAAAAGGGGCTCAAGGAAGAATTTCTTCAACAACAGTGGTTTAATAACGGGGGTCGCCGGTAGAGTTATTCTGCCCGAGAACTACAGAGTAGCAAGGCGGGGTGATACCGGTCAAGAGGGCAGAGCTGTCGTCACAAGCTGTGGCGGGATCCTTGATGCCGTCGGGGCCGAGGGACCAGAAGCGGTCGGCGTCGATGGTGGGGCAGTAAAATTTGTTGCGGGGACGGCGGAAGTAGCGCATGCCGACCTTGCCGGAGCATTTTGGACGGTGGCTGTCATGGAGAATTCGATTATCTCCAGTGCCACTGCTGCCCCCCGGGGTGAATCCGGTTCTTCTTGAAACAGGTCTTCGCCACCGCTGCCATCGCCCCTACCGCCCCTGGAAATCTATCCCATCCTTTTCCCCCTAAAGTTGGGACTTCGGAGGTGGAGCGAAACAAAGTGGGGTGAAAGCCGATGAGCTCGTCACACGCACTGGGCAACGTGGTTGGGAAGGACAGAAACGGGAAGAGAAATTTATGGCTTGAGGCGGCCTCCGGTGTATTCTTTCCAAACCGTGTTCGCGAGACTTGCAATGATGTATATACTTTTTTTTTTTTTCTGGTCCACCGGGTCTTGTAACGTACATCTTGTTAGTTGAAAAATGAAAAGAAGATTTTGTTACCTCGTCCGTATCTTGCATCGAATTGTTGCCTGTCGAACTTCTTTATTCTTCTTTCTTCTCTCCTTTTTTTTTTTTTTTTATGGCGTCCTAAGGTCATTGGTGGTCCCTTTTATTTATATTGGATTGTCATTTGCCGATCTCCTTTTCAATTGTTACGCCATTCGAAGGTACCCTATTGCTATTGCACCAACCCCTCTTTTCCATCAATGGCAGCAGGCTCGCCCAGGGCCATTCGGGCTTGGGGTCCTTCTTAGGGGTTCGAGCTTCTGTCTCCCTGAGTAAGTTGTCCTATTTCATGTCGAAAGCTTCCTTGGAAGTTGGGACTCCCGTCGGGAGTTCCAATCCTCGCTGCGATAGGGTTTTCTGTACCTCGGGCGCGGTTTGTTTTCCAGTCGTCACTGTTGCGATCCATTGCCTTCCTTTTTCGCTTGGAGTTTTTCTCTGCTGAAGCCGAGGTGAAGTTTGGCTCCCGTGGGAGTCCAGACGGAGAATCCCTCTTGAAGTTGGAGTTGTGGGCGGAGCCCGGCTCCCGTAGGAGTCCGGGCAGAGTCCTCTCGGAGTTGATGTTGCGGGCGGAGCCCGGCTCCCGTAGGGGTCCGGGCGGAGCCTTCCTTGGCGTCGTGGACAGAGCCCGGCTCCCGTAGGAGTCAGGGTGAAGTCTTCCTGCAATCAAAGTCACAGGCGAAGTCCGGCTCCCGTAAGAGTCCGGACAAGGTTTACCGGCAGTTGCTGTTGTCGGCGGAGTCCGGCTCCCGTAGGAGTCTAGACGGAGCTTACCGACAGTCGAGGTTGGCGACGGAGCCCAGCTCCCATAGGAGTTCGGGTGGAGTTGTCCTGTAGTCGATGTCGGTGACGGAGCCTGGCACCCGTAGGAGTCCGGGCTGGATTTACCACCAGTCGAAGTTGCTTAAGCTAGGGCAAGGTTTTCCTCCCGGGGGGCGCATATGGGTGTTGCAGGGCCTCTCCCCCCATCCGGTCTAAAAGAACTGGGCCTTTGACTTTGTTTACGTCAGGACGAGGTCCTCCTCCTATTCCTGACATGACTGTGGTGGCACATTAGGGCGCTGTAAGGCCTCTCCCCCCATCCGGTCTAAATGAAATCGGGCCTTCGATTTTGCTCAAGTTAGGGCGATGTTCTCCTCCTGTCCCTAACAGGACTGTGGGGGCACATATGGGCATTGTAAGGCCTCTCCCCCCATCCAGTCTAAATGAAATCGGGCCTTCGACTTTGCTCAAGTTAGGGTGAGGTTCTCCTCCTGTCCCTAACAGGGCTGTGGGGGCACACATGGGCGTTGTAAGGCCTCTCCCCCCATCCGGTCTAAATAGAACCGGGCCTTCGACTTTGCTTAAGTTAGGGCGAGGTTCTCCTCCTGTCCCTAACAGGGCTGTGGGGGCACACATGGGCGTTGTAAGGCCTCTCCCCCCATCCGGTCTAAATGAAACTGGGCCTTCGACTTTGCTCAAGTTAGGGCGAGGTTCTCCTCCTGTCCCTAACAGGACTGTGGGGGCACACATGGGCATTGTAAGGCCTCTCCCCCCATCCGGTCTAAATGAAACCGGGCCTTCGACTTTGTCGGGATGACGTTTCCCCTTCGTTTCTGACACAGCTTGTGCGAATTGTTCAAAGACATACAGGTAGGCAATTTTCAATTAAAATGAAGTCATTGGTAGTACACCCGTAAGTTTTCCGAGTTCCACGATCGCGGGAGGTCGGCTCCTCCGAGTTCCTCCGATGATGGAGTCGATGGTCCTGATGGGAGGCCGGTCCCCGAGTTGCTCCTCCCTTCTTGGCGGTTCAGGATGCGGAAGGGCCTTTGGCTGATCTCCTCTACCCTCGGGCCTGCGTCGGATGAACCTGTCGAGTCGACCTCGCCGAATAAGCTCCTCTATCTCATCCCAGAGCTGGATGCATTCCTCTGTGTCATGGCCGTGGTCGCGGTGGTAGAGGCAGAATTTGTTAGGGTTGCGCTTCTTGGGGTGTGTGCGCATCCTCTCCGGCCTAGGGAGCTGCTCCCTGACCTCCATCAATACCTGGGCCTTCGAGGCGTTGAGGGGGGCGTAGTTGCAGAATCTCCCTGGTGGGGTACCCCACCGAACCCCGCGATCCAGGCTTCTCTGCCTGCGCGCCCGGGGTGGAGTATGGGTGCGCTTATGCCCAGGAGGGGATCGAGAACGCAGCCGGGCTTCCTTTGGCCTTTTTTCAATTGCGGGCTTACTCGAGTCTCCTGCTTGCCGCTCTCTCGCCGTCTCTTCATCCTTCATTTTGAAGGCCTCTTCTGCTCGGGCATATCCTTCGGCCCGGGCCAGCAAATCAGCAAAATCTTTGGGATATTTCTTCTCCAGGGAGAACAAAAGATCATTCTTCTGAAGGCCACCCTTCAGGGCGGCCATTGCGACTGATTGGTCCAAGTTCCGGACCTCCAGCGCCGTGATGTTGAAGCGGTTGATGTAGGCCCGAATGGACTCCCCCTCTCTTTGCCTGAAGTTGATGAGGGACTCCGAACCCTTCCGGGGGCGCCGGCTGCTGACAAAATGGGCCACAAATTGGTCGCTCATCTGATCGAAGGAAAAGATGGTATCCGATTTCAAAGTCGAGTACCAGTTCCTCGCCGCTCCCTTCAAGGTAGATGGGAAAGCCCGGCATAAGATGGCATCAGGAGCACCGTGGAGCAGCATCATCGTCTGGAAGGCCTCCAGATGATCAACCGGGTCTGAAGTCCCATCGTAGCTTTCGAACTGGGGAAGCTTGAAGTTTGGCGGGATCGGTTCCTGCATGATCATTTGGGAGAAGGGAGGGTCAGTACAAATATCCTCACCATAAGCGGTGGGCGCATGGCGGAGTTCTTCAATCCGCCAGTTCATCTCCTGGAGCCTCCGGTCTAGTAAATTCTCTCGACTTCGAGTCTCGAGGGTCCTCTGACGGAACGGGGGCAGGGATCTTCCAAGGGTGGAGTCGTGGTCCGATTGAGGGCTCTCTACCCTCGGGTTTGTTTTCTCAGGAAGGACGGGGCGGCTGGCCCAGGTGGCCCGCCCCGTCGTCGGGTTCTGGCATTCCGGAGATGCCCTTTCCGGGTGCGCCGACGCCTGCGGCTGCTGCTGCTGCATTGCTTGCACAGCTTCGACGAGGCCTCTGACCTGCTGTGCCAGCAAGTCAAACTGCTCCGTGCCGACCGCCGCCGTCGGAGGAGGAGGAGGAGGAGGTTGAGAAACAGGAGGGGAGGTCGGAGCCTGAGATCTGGCCGCGGGGGCCGTGGACCGTCGCGTGGATGCCTTGCGTGGAGGCATCAAGTTTGGATCCCGCGGGGGGAAACAAAGAGTAGGTGTCAGAGGAGACGATCGGGGGCGGCTCCGTTGAATGCTCCTTTAAGAACAAGGGTACTGCGAAGACACAGCCCCTTCCTCTAGCTGTTGGTGCAAAAATCTGCTTGCGCCAGAGAAGCTGGAGTCGAGGAAGTCGAGGTCGCCGTCGGGACCTGCAAAGGAAGTCTAAACCGGAGGTGGGGTTGCTCCGGCAAGACCCTCTGACGCTCAAGTCTGTTCTCTGCCTCAACAAGAATGGAGTGCTCGAACGGAGAATTTTGCAGAGTTTTTAGATGAAAGGTGAGAGCTTATAGAATAACGTATCTGGGTCCCCTTTTTATAGGCGGAGGAGGTAACGGATTGATGGCGACGATTGTAACCGCCTGTCAGTGCGCCGTTCAGGGCTAGGAGGGGTCTGTTAAGAGGAGTAGTGGCGTGGGACCGTGGCTATTACTATGGCCTGCCACGTGGAGCCTGTTGTAGGTAGTGGAGCGGCGTCCGTTGCCGCCAATTGCCAGGGAGTAGTGGAGTCATGCAGCACCCGTCGCAGGGAGTGGAGCAGAAGCATGGTCGTTAATATTGCCTGTCAGGGAGTAATGGGGTCGCGTAGGGTCCGCCGCATGGAGTGGAGCAGGATCATGGCCGTTAAAACAGCCTGTCAGGGAGTGATGGAGCTGCGTAGAATCCGCAGCAGGTAGTGGAGCAGGATCGTGGCCTGCCAGGGGGCGCAGATCCATCGGCTGAAGTTCGGCAGAGGATGGAGCCCGGCTCTCGTAGGAGTCCGGGCGGTGTCTACTTGCGGTTGAAGTCGTTGGCGGAGTCCGGCTCCCATAGGAGTCCGAACGGTGTCTGTCTGCAGCCGCTGGAGTCGAGGGCGAAGCCCGGCTCCCGTAGGAGCCCGGGCGGAATCTTCCAGCAATTAAAGTCAAAGGCGAGGTCCGGCTCCCGTAAGAGTCCGGACGGGGCTTACCAGCAGTTGATGTTGAGGACGGAGCCCGGCTCCCGTAGGAGTCCGGGCGGAGTCTACCTGCGGTTGAAGTTGTTGGTGGAGTCCGGACGAAGTCTGCTTGCGGTTGAAGTTGTCAGTGGAGTCCGGCTCTCGTAGGAGTCCGGACGAAGTCTGCTTGCGGTTGAAGTTGTCGGTGGAGTCCGACTCCCGTAGGAGTCCGGACGAAGTCTGCTTGTGGTTGAAGTTGTCGGCGGAGTCCGGCTCCCGTAGGAGTCCGGACGAAGTCTGCTTGCGGTTGAAGTTATCGGCGGAGTCCGGCTCTCGTAGGAGTCCGGATGAAGTCTGCTTGCGGTTGAAGTTGTCGGCGGAGTCTGGCTCCCGTCGGAGTCCGGACGAAGTCTGCTTGTGGTTGAAGTTGTCAGCGGAGTCCGGCTCCCGTAGGAGTCCGGACGAAGTCTGCTTGCGGTTGAAGTTGTCGGCGGAGCCCGGCTCCCGTAGGGGCCCGGGCGGAATCTTCCTGTAATTAAAGTCAAAGGCGAGGTCCGGCTCCCGTAGGAGTCTGGACGAGGCTTACCAGCAGTTGATGTTGAGGATGGAGCCCGACTCCCGTAGGAGTCCGAGTGGAGTCTACCTGCGGTTGAAGTTGTTGGCGGAGTCTGGCTCCCGTAGGAGTCCGGACGAAGTCTGCTTGTGGTTGAAGTTATCGGCGGAGTCCGGCTCCCGTAGGAGTCCGGACGAAGTCTGTCTGCAGCTGTTGGAGTTGAGGGCGAAGCCCGGCTCCCTTAGGAGTCCGGACGAAGTCTTCCTGCAGCTGATTCTGCTGAGGACTTCGGCTGTGGGTATTTTATCCCCAACACCAGTCCCCCTACTTCTGAGTTCGAATTTCGAATGAAGGAAGTATAGAGAGATGGGCACAGCCGAAACCGTCCCCTCGAATCCTGCGCACCGTCGCTCCCAGATATTTTGACATTAAATGTGTGCATGTCGGAGCTCTTTTTCTAGTTAAGGTGACCTGAAGTGTCTTTTTGGAACTCCCGCCGAAATGCGATCCCAAGCGTCGCGCTACGAAAATTTGCGAACGGTCAATCCTTGATAGCGGTGAGGGGGACATGCGGAACACGTGGCATGCGTCAGTTGGCCTTGGTACACCCGCTGCCATAACTTCGCTAAGATCCGCTGGCTATTTAAACCCCTTACTCTTCCTTCAGGGTTTCATTCTGCCGAGAGGACGGCACCTTTCTTTCTTCTGAGAGCCCAGCTACTCAGCTACTTTCCCCGCACCGGTCCTTGCCGTCTTCAGCCCCCCAATACTTCTCTAAGGGGTTCCCACGCCATGTCCTCTACCCCAGAGGCCATCCTTGAAGGGATGTCTAGGGCTTGGAGGAAGGTGAGGAGGAGAACAGCGGCCGGTGAGGATCCCCGTCGTTTCAAAGGGGGCTCAAGGAAGAATTTCTTCAACAACAGTGGTTTAATAACGGGGGTCGCCGGTAGAGTTATTCTGCCCGAGAACTTCGGAGTAGCAAGGCGGGGTGATACCGGTCAAGAGGGCAGAGCTGTCGTCACAAGCTTTGGCAGGATTCTTGATGCCATCGGGGCCGAGGGACCAGAAGCGGTCGGCGTCGACGGTGGGGCAGTAAAATTTGTTGCGGGGATGGTGGAAGTAGCGCATGCCGACCTTGCCGGAGCATTTTGGACGATGGCTGTCACAGAGAATTTGATTATCTCCGGTGCCACTGCTGCCCCCCGGGGTGAATCCGGTTCTTCTTGAAACAGGTCTTCGCCACCGCTGCCATCGCCCCTACCGCCCCTGGAAATCTATCCCATCCTTTTCCCCCTAAAGTTGGGACTTCGAAGGTGGAGCGAAACAAAGCGGGGTGAAAGCCGATGAGCTCGTCACACGCACTGGGCAACGTGGTTGGGAAGGACAGAAATGGGAAGAGAAATTTGTGGCATGAGGTGGCCTCCGGTGTATTCTTTCCAAACCGTGTTCGCGAGACTTGCAATGATGTATATACTTTTTTTTTTTTGGTCCATCGGGTCTTGTAACGTACATCTTGTTAGTTGAAAAATGAAAAGGAGATTTTGTTACCTCGTCCGTATCTTGCATCGAATAGTTGCCTGTCGAACTTCTTTATTCTTCTTTCTTCTCTCTTTTTTTTTTTTTTTTTTTACGGCGTCCTAAGGTCTTTGGTGGTCCCTTTTATTTATATTGGATTGTCATTTGCCGTTCTCCTTTTCAATTTTTATGCCATTCGATGGTACCCGATTGCTATTGCACCAACCCCTCTTTTCCGTCAATGGCAGCAGGCTCGCCCGGGGCTATTCAGGCTTGGGGTCCTTCTTAGGGCTTGAGTCTGAGGTTCGAGCTTCTGTCTCCCTGAGTAAGTTATCCTATTTCACGTCGAAAGCTTTCTTGGAAGTTGGGACTCCCGTCGGGAGTTCCAATCCTCACTGCGACAAGGTTTTCTGTACCTCGGGTGCGGTTTGTTTTCCAGTCGTCACTGTTGCGATCCATTGCCTTCCTTTTTCGCTTGGAGTTTTTCTTCGCTGAAGCCGAGGTGAAGTTTGGCTCCCGTGGGAGTCCGAACAGAGAATCCCTCTTGAAGTTGGAGTTGTGGGCGGAGCCCAGCTCCCGTAGGAGTCCGGGCAGAGTCCTCTCAGAGTTGATGTTGCGGGCGGAGCCCGGCTCCCGTAGGGGTCCGGGCGGAGCCTTCCTTGGCATCGTGGACAGAGCCCGGCTCTCGTAGGAGTCAGGGTGAAGTCTTCTTGCAATCAAAGTTATAGGCAAAGTCCGGCTCCCGTAAGAGTCCGGACAAGGTTTACCGGCAGTTGCTGTTGTCGGTGGAGTCCGGCTCCCGTAGGAGTCCGGACGGATCTTACCGGCAGTCGAGGTTGGCGACGGAGCCCGGCTCTCGTAGGAGTTCGGGCGGAGTTGTCCTGTAGTCGATGTCGGTGATGGAGCCTAGCTCCCGTAGGAGTCCGGGCTGGGTTTACCACCGATCGAAGTTGCTTAAGCTAGGGCAAGGTTTTCCTCCCGAGGGGCGCATATGGGTGTTGCAGGGCCTCTCCCCCCATCTGGTCTAAAAGAACCGGGCCTTTGACTTTGTTTACATCAGGATGAGGTCCTCCTCCTATTCCTGACATGACTGTGGGGGCACATTAGGGCGCTGTAAGGCCTCTCCCCCCATCCGGTCTAAATGGAATCGGGCCTTCGATTTTGCTCAAGTTAGGGCGAGGTTCTCCTCCTGTCCCTAACAGGGCTGTGGGGGCACAAATGGGCGTTGTAAGGCCTCTCCCCCCATCCGATCTAAATAGAACCGGGCCTTCGACTTTGCTCAAGTTAGGGCGAGGTTCTCCTCCTGTCCCTAACAGGGCTGTGGGGGCACACATGGGCGTTGTAAGGCCTCTCCCCCCATCCGGTCTAAATGGAACCGGGCCATCGACTTTGCTCAAGTTAGGGCGAGGTTCTCCTCCTGTCCCTAACAGGGCTGTGGGGGCACACATGGGCGTTGTAAGGCCTCTCCCCCCATCCGGTCTAAATGGAATCGGGCCTTCGACTTTGCTCAAGTTAGGGTGAGGTTCTCCTCCTGTCCCTAACAGGGCTGTGGGGGCACACATGGGCGTTGTAAGGCCTCTCCCCCCATCCGGTCTAAATGGAACCGGGCCTTCAACTTTGTCGGGATGACGTTTCCCTTTCGTTTCTGACACAGCTTGTGCTAATTGTTCAAAGACATACAGGTAGGCAATTTTCAATTAAAATGAAGTCATTGGTAGTACACCCGCAAGTTTTTCGAGTTCCACAGTCGCGAGAGGTCGGCTCTTCCGAGTTCCTCCGGTGATGGAGTCGATGGTCCCGATGGGAGGCCGGTCCCCGAGTTGCTCCTCCCTTCTTGGCGGTTCAGGCTGCGGAAGGGCCTTTGGCTGATCTCCTCTACCCTCGGGCCTGCGTCGGATGAACCTGTCGAGTCGACCTCGCCGAATGAGCTCCTCGATCTCATCCCGGAGCTGGATGCATTCCTCTGTGTCATGGCCGTGGTCGCGGTGGTAGAGGCAGAATTTGTTGGGGTTGCGCTTCCCGGGGTGTGTGCGCATCCTCTCCGGCCTAGGGAGCTGCTCCCTGACCTCCATCAATACCTGGGCCTTCGAGGCATTGAGGGGGGCGTAGTTGCGGAATCTTCCTGATGGGGAACCCCGCCGAACCCCACGATCCGGGCTTCTCTGCCTACACGCCCGGGGTGGAGTATGGGCGTGCTTATGCCCAGGAGGGGATCGAGAACGCAGCCGGGCTTCCTTTGGCCTTTTTTCAATTGCGGGCTTACTCGAGTCTCCCGCTTGCCGCTCTCTCGCCGTCTCTTCATCCTTCATTTTGAAGGCCTCTTCTGCTCGGGCTATCCTTCGGCTTGGGCCAGCAAATCAGCAAAATCCCTGGGATATTTCTTCTCCAGGGAGAACAAAAGATCATTCTTCTAAAGGCTACCCTTCAGGGCGGCCATTGCGACTGATTGGTCCAAGTTCCGGACCTCCAGCGTCGTGATGTTGAAGCAGTTGATGTAGGCCCGAATGGACTCCCCCTCTCTTTGCCTGATGTTGATGATGGACTCCGAACCCTTCCGGAGGCACCGGCTGCTGACAAAATGGGCCACAAATTGGTGGCTCATCTGATCGAAGGAAAAGATGGTACCCGGTTTCAAAGCCGAGTACCAGTTCCTCACCGCTCCCTTCAAGGTAGACGGGAAAGCCCGACATAAGATGGCATCAAGAGCACCGTGGAGCAGCATCATCATCCGGAAGGCCTCCAGATGATCAACCGGGTCTGAAGTCCCGTTGTAGCTTTCGAACTAGGGAAGCTTGAAGTTTGGCGGGATCGGTTCCTGCATGATCATTTGGGAGAAGGGAGGGTCAGTACAAATATCCTCACCATAAGCGGTGGGCGCATAGTGGAGTTCTTCAATTTGCCGGTTCATCTCCTGGAGCCTCCGGTCCAGAAAATCCTCTCGACTTCGAGTCTCGAGGGTCCTCTGGCAGAACGGGGGCAGGGATCTTCCAGGGGTGGAGTCGTGGTCCGATTGAGGGCTCTCTACCCTCGGGTTTGTTTTCCCAGGAAGGATGGGGCGGCTGGCCCAGGTGGCCCACCCCGCCGTCGGGTTCTGGCATTCTGGAGATGCCCTTTTCGGGTGCGCCGACGCCTGCGGCTGCTGCTGCTGCATTGCTTGCACAGCTTCGACGAGGCCTCTGACCTGCTGTGCCAGCAAGTCAAACTGCTCCACGCCGACCGCCACTGTCGGAGGAGGAGGAGGAGGAGGTTGAGAAACAGGAGGGGAGGTCAGAGCCTGAGATCTGGCCGCGGGGGCCGTGGACCGTCGCATGGACGCCTTGCGTGGAGGCATCGAGTATGGATCCCGCGGGGGGAAACAAGGAGTAGGTGTCGGAGGAGATGATCGGGGGTGGCTCCATTGAACGCTCCTTTAAGAACAAGGGTACTACGAAGACACAGCCCCTTCCTCTAGCTGTTGGTGCAAAAATCCGCTTGCACTGGAGAAGCTGGAGTCGAGGAAGTCGCGGTCGCCGTCGGGACCTGCAAAGAAAGTCTAAACTAGAGGTGGGGTTGCTCCGGCAAGACCCTCTGACGCTCAAGTCAGTTCTCTGCCTCAACAAGAATGGAGTGCTCGAACGGAGAATTTAGCAGAGTTTTTAGATGAAAGGTGAGAGCTTATAGAATAACGTATCTGTGTCCCCCTTTTTATAGGCGAAGGAGGTAACGGATTGATGGCGACGTTTGTAACCGCCTGTCAGTGCACCGTTCAGGGCTAGGAGGGGTATGTTACGAGGAGTAGTGGAGTGGGACCGTGGCTATCACTATAGCCTGCCACGTGGAGCCTGTTGTAGGTAGTGGAGCGGCGTCCGTTGCCGCCAATTGCCAGGGAGTAGTGGAGTCACGCAGCACCCGTCGCAGGGAGTGGAGCAGAATCATTGCCATTAATATATCCTATCAGGGAGTAATGGGGTCGCGTAGGGTCCGCCGCAGGGAGTGGAGCAGGATCATGGCCGTTAAAACAGCCTGTCAGGAAGTGATGGAGCTGCGCGGAATCCGCTGCAGGAAGTGGAGCAGGATCGTGGCCGTTATTGTGGCCTGCCAGGGGGTGCAGATCCATCGGCTGAAGTTCGGCAGAGGACAGAGCCCGGCTCCCGTAGGAGTCCGGGCGGAGTCTACTTGCGGTTGAAGTCGTTGGCAGAGTCCGGCTCCCATAGGAGTCCGGACGGTGTCTGTCTGCAGCCGCTGGAGTCGAGGGCGAAGCTCGGCTCCCGTAGGAGCCCGGGCGGAATCTTCCTGCAATTAAAGTCAAAGGCGAGGTCCGGCTCCCGTAGGAGTCCGGACAGGGCTTACCAGCAGTTGATGTTGAGGACGGAGCTCGGCTCCCGTAGGAGTCCGGGCGGAGTCTACCTGCGGTTGAAGTTGTTGGCGGAGTCCGACTCCCGTAGGAGTCCGGACGAAGTTTGCTTGCGGTTGAAGTTATCGGTGGAGTCCGGCTCTCATAGGAGTCCGGATGAAGTTTGCTTGTGGTTGAAGTTGTCGGCGGAGTCCGGACGAAGTCTGCTTGTGGTTGAAGTTGTCGGTGGAGTCCGGCTCCCGTAGGAGTCCGGATGAAGTCTGCTTGCGGTTGAAGTTGTCGGTGGAGTCCGGCTCCCGTAGGAGTCCGGACGAAGTCTGCTTGCGGTTGAAGTTGTCGGTGAAGTCCGGCTCCCGTAGGAGTCCGGACGAAGTCTGCTTGTGGTTGAAGTTGTCGGCGGAGTCTGGCTCCCGTAGGAGTCCGGACGAAGTCTGCTTACGGTTGAAGTTGTCGACGGAGCCCGGCTCCCGTAGGGGCCCGGGCGGAATCTTCCTGCAATTAAAGTCAAAGGCGAGGTCCGGCTCCCGTAGGAGTCCGGACGGGGCTTACCAGCAGTTGATGTTGAGGACGGAGCCCGGCTCCCATAGGAGTCCGGGCGGAGTCTATCTGCAGTTGAAGTTGTTGGCAGAGTCCGGCTCCCGTAGGAGTCTGGATGAAGTCTGCTTGTGGTTAAAGTTGTCGGTGGAGTCCGGCTCCCGTAGGAGTCCGGACGAAGTCTGTCTGCAGCTGTTGGAGTTGAGGGCGAAGCCCGGCTCCCGTAGGAGTCCGGGCGAAGTCTTCCTGCAGCTGATTCTGCTGAGGACTTCGGCTGTGGGTATTTTATACCCAACACCAGTCCCCCTACTTTCGAGTTCGAATTTCGAATGAAGTATAGAGAGATGGGCACAGCGGAAACCGTCCCCTCGAATCCTGCGCACCGCCGCTCCCAAATATTTTGGCATTAAATGTGTGCATGTTGGAGCTCTTTTTCTGGTTAAGATGACCTGAAGAGTCTTTTCGAAACTCCCATCGAAACGTGATCCCAAGCATCGTGCTACGGAAATTTACGAACGGTCAATCCTTGATAGCGGTGAGGGGGACATGCGGAACATGTGGCATGCGTCAGTTGGCCTAGGTACACCCACTGCCATAACTGCGCTAAGATCCGCTGGCTATTTAAACCCCTTACTCTTCCTTTAGGGTTTCATTCTGCTGAGAGGACGGCACCTTTCTTTCATCTGAGAGCCTAGCTACTCAGCTACTTTCCCCGCACCGGTCCTTGCCTTCTTCAGCCCCCCAATACTTCTCTAAGGGGTTCCCACGCCATGTCCTCTACCCCGGAGGCCATCCTTGAAGGGATGTCTAGGGCTTGGAGGAAGGTGAGGAGGAGAACAGCGGCCGGTGAGGATCCCCGTCGTTTCAAAGGGGGCTCAAGGAAGAATTCCTTCAACAATAGTGGTTTAATAACGGGGGTCGCCGGTAGAGTTATTCTGCCCGAGAACTTCGGAGTAGCAAGGTGGGATGATACCGGTCAAGAGGGTAGAGCTGTCGTCACAAGCTGTGGCGGGATCCTTGATGCCGTCGGGGCCGAGGGACCAGAAGCGATCGGCGTCGACGGTGGGGCAGTAAAATTTGTTGCGGGGATGGCGGAAGTAGCGCATGCCGACCTTGCCGGAGCATTTTGGACGGTGGCTGTCATGGAGAATTTGATTATCTCCGGTGCCACTGCTGCCCCTCGGGGTGAATCCGGTTCTTCTTGAAACAGGTCTTCGCCACCGCTGCCGTCGCCCCTACCGCCCCTGGGAATCTATCCCATCCTTTTCCCCCTAAAGTTGGGACTTCGGAGGTGGAGTGAAACAAAGCGGGGTGAAAGCCGATGAGCTCGTCACACGCACTGGGCAACGTGGTTGGGAAGGACAGAAATGGGAAGAGAAATTTGTGGCTTGAGGCGGCCTCCGGTGTATTCTTTCCAAACCGTGTTCGTGAGACTTGCAATGATGTATATACTTTTTTTTTTTTTTTCTGGTCCACCGGGTCTTGTAACGTACATCTTGTTAGTTGTAAAATGAAAAGAAGATTTTGTTACCTCATCTGTATCTTGCATCGAATAGTTGCCTGTCGAACTTCTTTATTCTTCTTTCTTCTCCCTTTTTTTTTTTTTTTTTTTTAACGACGTCCTAAGGTCATTGGTGGTCCCTTTTATTTATATTGGATTGTCATTTGCCGATCTCCTTTTCAATTTTTATGCCATTCGAAGGTACCCGATTGCTATTGCACCAACCCCTCTTTTCCGTCAATGGCAGCAGGCTCGCCCGGGGCCATTCGGGCTTGGGGTCCTTCTTAGGGCTTGAGTCCGGGGTTCGAGCTTCTGTCTCCCTGAGTAAGTTGTCCTATTTCACGTCAAAAGCTTCCTTGGAAGTTGGAACTCCCGTCGGGAGTTCCAATCCTCGCTGCGACAGGGTTTTCTGTACCTCGGGTGCGGTTTGTTTTCCAGTCGTCACTGTTGCGATCCATTGCCTTCCTTTTTCGCTTGGAGTTTTTCTCCGCTGAAGCCGAGGTGAAGTTTGGCTCCCGTGGGAGTCTGGACGGAGAATCCCTCTTGAAGTTGGAGTTGTGGGTGGAGCCCGGCTCCCGTAGGAGTCCGGGCAGAGTCCTCTCGGAGTTGATGTTGCGGGCGGAGCCCGGCTTTCGTAGGGGTCCGGGCGGAGCCTTCCTTGGCGTCGTGGACAGAGCCCGGCTCCCGTAGGAGTCAAGGCAAAGTCTTCCTGCAATCAAAGTCATAGGCAAAGTCCGGCTCCCGTAAGAGTCCGGACAAGGTTTACCGGCAGTTGCTGTTGTCGGTGGAGTCCGGCTCCCGTAGGAGTCCGGACGGAGCTTACCGGCAGTCGAGGTTGGCGACGGAGCCCAGCTCTCGTAGGAGTTTGGGCGGAGTTATCCTGTAGTCGATGTCGGTGACGGAGCCTGGCTCCCGTAGGAGTCTGGGCTGGGTTTACCACCGGTCGAAGTTGCTTAAGCTAGGGCAAGGTTTTCCTCCCGGGGGGCGCATATGGGTGTTGCAGGGCCTCTCCCCCCATCCGGTCTAAAAGAATCGGGCCTTTGACTTTGTTTACGTCAGGATGAGGTCCTCCTCCTGTTCCTGACATGACTATGGGGGCACATTAGGGTTCTGTAAGGCCTCTCCCCCCATCCAATCTAAATGGAACCGGGCCTTCGATTTTGCTCAAGTTAGGGCAAGGTTCTCCTCCTGTCCCTAACAGGGCTGTGGGGGCACATATGGGTGTTGTAAGGCCTCTCCCCCCATCCGGTCTAAATGGAATCGGGCCTTCGACTTTGCTCAAGTTAGGGCGAGGTTCTCCTCCTGTCCCTAACAGGGCTGTGGGGGCACACATGGGCGTTGTAAGGCCTCTCCCCCCATCCGGTCTAAATGGAATCGGACCTTCGACTTTGCTCAAGTTAGGGTGAGGTTCTCCTCCTGTCCCTAACAGGGCTGTGGGGGCACACATGGGCGTTGTAAGGCCTCTCCCCCCATCCGGTCTAAATGGAACCGGGCCTTCGACTTTGCTCAAGTTAGGACGAGGTTCTCCTCCTGTCCCTAACAGGGCTGTGGGGGCACACATGGGCGTTGTAAGGCCTCTCCCCCCATCCGGTCTAAATGGAACCGGGCCTTCGACTTTGTCGGGATGACGTTTCCCTTTCGTTTCTGACACAGCTTGTGCGAATTGTTCAAAGACATACAGGTAGGCAATTTTCAATTAAAATGAAGTCATTGGTAGTACACCCGCAAGTTTTTCGAGTTCCACGGTCGCGGGAGGTCGGCTCCTCCGAGTTCCTCCGGTGATGGAGTCGATGGTCCCGATGGGAGGCCAGTCCCCGAGTTGCTCCTCCCTTCTTGGCGGTTCAGGCTGCAGAAGGGCCTTTGGCCGATCTCCTCTACCCTCGGGCCTGCGTCGGATGAACCTGTTGAGTCGACCTCGCCGAATGAGCTCCTCGATCTCATCCTGGAGCTGGATGCATTCCTCTATGTCATGGCTGTGGTCGCAGTGGTAGAGGCAGAATTTGTTGGGGTTGCGCTTTTCGGGGTGTGTGCGCATCCTCTCCGGCCTAGGGAGCTGCTCCCTGACCTCCATCAATACCTGGGCCTTCGAGGCGTTGAGGGGGGCGTAGTTATGGAATCTCCCTGGTGGGGAACCCCACCGAACCCCACGATCCGGGCTTCTCTGCCTGCGCGCCCGGGGTGGAGTATGGGCGCGCTTATGCCCAGGAGGGGATCGAGAACGCAGCCGGGCTTCCTTTGGCCTTTTTTCAATTGCGGGCTTACTCGAGTCTCCCGCTTGCCGCTCTCTCGCCGTCTCTTCATCCTTCATTTTGAAGGCCTCTTCCGCTCGGGCGTATCCTTCGGCCCGGGCCAGCAAATCAGCAAAATCCCTGGGATATTTCTTCTCCAGGGAGAACAAAAGATCATTCTTCTGAAGGCCACCCTTCAGGGCGGCCATTGCGACTGATTGGTCCAAGTTCCGGACCTCCAGCGCCGCGATGTTGAAGTGGTTGATGTAGGCCTGAATGGACTCCCCCTCTCTTTGCCTGATGTTGATGAGGGACTCCGAACCCTTCCGGGGGCACCGGCTGCTGACAAAATGGGCCACAAATTGGTGGCTCATCTGATCGAAGGAAAAGATGGTACCCAGTTTCAAAGTCGAGTACCAGTTCCTCGCCGCTCCCTTCAAGGTAGATGGAAAAGCCCGGCATAAGATGGCATCAGGAGCACCGTGGAGCAGCATCGTCATCCGGAAGGCCTCCAGATGATCAACCGGGTCCAAAGTCCCGTCGTAGCTTTCGAACTGGGGAAGCTTGAAGTTTGGCGGGATCAGTTCCTGCATGATCATTTGGGAGAAGGGAGGGTCAGTACAAATATCCTCACCATAAGCGGTGGGCGCATGGCGGAGTTTTTCAATCCGCCGGTTCATCTCCTGGAGCCTCCGATCCAGGAAATCCTCTCGACTTCGAGTCTCGAGGATCCTCTGGCGGAACGGGGGCAGGGATCTTCCAGGGGTGGAGTCGTGGTCCGATTGAGGGCTCTCTACCCTCGGGTTTGTTTTCCCAGGAAGGACAGGGTGGCTGGCCCAGGTGGCCCGCCCCGCCGCCGGGTTCTGGCATTCCGGAGATGCCCTTTTCGGGTGCGCCGACGCCTGCGGCTGCTGCTGCTGCATTGCTTGCATAGCTTCGGTGAGGCCTCTGACCTGCTGTGCCAGCAAGTCAAACTGCTCCACGCCGACCGCCGCCGTCGGAGCCTGAGATCTGGCCGCGGGGGCCGTGGACCATCGCGTGGATGCCTTGCGTGGAGGCATCGAGTATGGATCCTGCGGGGGAAAACAAGGAGTAGGTGTCGGAGGAGATGATCGGGGGCGGCTCCATTGAACGCTCCTTTAAGAACAAGGGTACTGCAAAGACACAGCCCCTTCCTCTAGCTGTTGGTGCAAAAATCCGCTTGCACCGGAGAAGCTGGAGTCGAGGAAGTCGCGGTCGCCGTCGGGACCTGCAAAGGAAGTCTAAACCGGAGGTGGGGTTGCTCCGGCAAGACCCTCCGACGCTCAAGTCAGTTCTCTGCCTCAACAAGAATGGAGTGCTCGAACGAAGAATTTAGCAGAGTTTTTAGATGAAAGGTGAGAGTTTATAGAATAACGTATCTGGGTCCCCCTTTTTATAGGCGGAGGAGGTAACGGATTGATGGCGATGTTTGTAACCGCCTGTCAGTGCGCTGTTTAGGGCTAGGAGGTGTCTGTTACGAGGAGTAGTGGAGTGGGACCGTGGCTATTACTATGGCCTGCCACGTGGAGCCTGTTGTAGGTAGTGGAGCGGCGTCCGTTGCCGCCAATTGCCAGGGAGTAGTGGAGTCACGCAGCACCCGTCGCAGGGAGTGGAGCAGAATCATGGCCATTAATATAGCCTTTCAGGGAGTAATGGGGTCGCGTAGGGTCCGCCGCAGGGAGTGGAGCAGGATCATGGCCATTAAAACAGCCTGTCAGGGAGTGATGGAGCAGCGCGGAATCCACCGCAGGAAGTGGAGCAGGATCGTGGCCGTTATTGTGGCCTGCCAGGGGGCGCAGATCCATCGGCTGAAGTTCGGCAGAGGATGGAGCCCGGCTCCCGTAGGAGTCTGGGCGGAGTCTACTTGCGGTTGAAGTCGTTGGCGGAGTCCGGCTCCTATAGGAGTCCGGACGGTGTCTGTCTGCAGCTGCTGGAGTCGAGGGCGAAGCCCGACTCCCGTAGGAGCCCGGGCGGAATCTTCCTGCAATTAAAGTCAAAGGCGAGGTCCGGCTCCCGTAGGAGTCCGGACGGGGCTTACCAGCAGTTGATGTTGAGGACGGAGCCTGGCTCCCGTAGGAGTCCGGGCGGAGTCTACCTGCGGTTGAAGTTGTTGGCGGAGTCCGGCTCCCGTAGGGGTCCGGACGAAGTCTGCTTGCGGTTGAAGTTGTCGGCGGAGTCCGGCTCTCGTAGGAGTCCGGATGAAGTCTGCTTGCGGTTGAAGTTGTCGGCGGAGTCTGGCTCCCATAGGAGTCCAGACGAAGTCTGCTTGTGGTTGAAGTTGTCGGCGGAGTCCGGCTCCCGTAGGAGTCCGGACGAAGTCTACTTGCGGTTGAAGTTGTCGGCGGAGTCCGGCTCTCGTAGGAGTCCGGACGAAGTCTGCTTGCGGTTGAAGTTATCGGCGGAGTCCGGCTCCCGTAGGAGTCCGAACGAAGTCTGCTTGTGGTTGAAGTTGTCGGCGGAGTCCGGCTCCCGTAGGAGTCCGGATGAAGTCTGCTTGCGGTTGAAGTTGTCGGCGGAGCCCGGCTCCCGTAGGGGCTCCGGTGGAATCTTCCTGCAATTAAAGTCAAAGGCGAGGTCCGGCTCCCGTAGGAGTCCGGACGGGGCTTACCAGCAGTTGATGTTGAGGACGGAGCCCGGCTCCCGTAGGAGTCCGGGCGGAGTCTACCTGCGGTTGAAGTTGTTGGCGGAGTCTGACTCCCGTAGGAGTCTGGACGAAGTCTGCTTGTGGGTGAAGTTGTCGACGGAGTCCGGCTCCTGTAGGAGTCCGGACGAAGTCTGCTTGCGGTTGAAGTTGTCGACGGAGCCCAGCTCCCGTAGGGGCCCGGGCGGAATCTTCCTGCAATTAAAGTCAAAGGTGAGGTCCGGCTCCCGTAGGAGTCCGGACGGGGCTTACCAGCAGTTGATGTTGAGGACGGAGCCCGGCTCCCATAGGAGTCCGGGCGGAGTCTACCTGCGGTTGAAGTTGTTGGTGGAGTCCGGCTCCCGTAGGAGTCCGGACGAAGTCTGCTTGTGGTTGAAGTTGTCGGCGGAGTCCGGCTCCCGTAGGAGTCTGGATGAAGTCTGTCTGCAGCTGTTGGAGTTGAGGGCGAAGCCCGGCTCCCGTAGGAGTCCGGGCGAAGTCTTCCTGCAGCTGATTCTGCTGAGGACTTCGGCTGTGGGTATTTTATACCCAACACCATGGATGGTGAATTGAGCCAGGATTTGATTCTACAGTCTCTCCCTAATTTTTTTTCTCAGTTTGTCATTAATTATTATTTGAACAAACTGAACATCAGCTTGCCTGAGCTACTGAATATGTTAAAAATAGTAGAGAGCCATTTCAAGGGTAAAAAAGCTCAGGTTCTTCATGTTGATAAGTTCAGCAAGAAGAAGGTAAAGAAAAGTTCTAAGAGAAAGCTGAATCCTAAGGCTGGCATCTCCAAGAAGAAGGTGAAGAAGGTCTCTATCAAAGGTACTTGTTATCACTGTGGCAAGGAGAGCCACTGGAAAAGAAATTGTAAGGAGTACCTTGCAATCATGAAATCAACAAACGTTACTAAAGATTTGTATATGATACAAACTAATTTATCATTAAGTACTTCAATATCAGATTCTTGGATATTGGATACCGCCTGTAGTTCACACCTTTGCAAATTGTTGCAGGATCTACAGGGAATAAAAAATTTGGATAAAGGTGACTTCAAGCTGTTTGGCACAAGTGGAGAGTCTATTCAAGCTGAAGCCATAGGAACCAGGGTTTTGAAGTTGCCTTCAAAAAAAATTTTGAAACTAAAGACTTGTTATTACATTCTAAATATTATTAGAAATATTATTTCTGTACCATTATTATTGGAACAAGATTTTGAAATAATTACAAAGAATAATGGTTGTTCTATATATTTTTTTAATGAATATTATGAAAGTGCTTTTATTGATAATGGTCTTATGTTTCTTTCGCTTAATGATAATATGCTTCATGTTGATAATATGAAGAAAAGAAAGAGAGAGGATGTGAATGTCGCATACCTTTGGCACTACTGACTTGGTCATATAAATGAGTCAAGGATTAACAAGTTATACAAAAATAATTTTTTTGATCCTTATGATTATGAATCATATGAAACTTATGAATCTTACCTCATGAAAAAAATAACCAAGACTCCATTTACTAGACATGGAGATCAGACGAGTGACATTTTGGACCTTGTACATACTGATATGTATGGTCCAATATCAATTCAAGCCTGAGGTGGATGCTCTTACTTCATCACATTTACTAATGATATGTCTAAGTTTGGATATGTGTATTTAATAAAATATAAATCTGAAGCTTTTGACAAATTTAAAGAGTATCAAAGAATGATCGAGAAACAAACTGATAAAAATATTAAAGCTCTTCAATCGGATCGAGGAGGAGAATACTTGTCTAGTGAGTTTCTTGATTATTTGAAATAAAATGGTATACTCTCTCAATGGATACCTCCTTATACTCCATAATTAAATAAAATTGCAGAAAGAAAGAATCGCATCTTATTAGATATGGTGCAATCTATGATGTATTTCACAGATCTTCCATTATCTTTTTGGGGATACACCCTCAAAGCTGCAACGTATATTTTAAATAAAGTACCTTCAAAATTTATTTCTAGCACTTCATATGAAATATAGAAAAGAAAAAGATCCAATCTTAAGCATCTTAAGATTTGGGGCTGCCTAGCTTATGCGAAAAATATTGATGGACATAAGCTAGATGCTAGATCAGAAAAATATAGGTTTGTAGATTATCCTAAGGAGAGTATAGGATATTACTTCTATAACTCTACTCAACGAAGGATGTTTGTTGGTAGGCATGCTATTTTTTTAGAGAAAGAGTTTATCTAAGAAGGAGGCAATGGGAGGTCTGTTGAACTTGAAGAAGTTCAAAATCTACAATCAATCCAGAATTCACTAGATGGTTCTCAACCAGATGTACCCATTATTGAGGCACAACCACTTCACACACCTCTTCTCCGAAGGTCGAGTAGAGTGCGTAGTGTACCACTTAGGTATGAATTTATCATTGAGAATGACAACACAACCCACATCCTTGAGAATGATGAGCCTATGACCTATTCGGAAGCTGTCATGAGTAGTGACTCTGACAAGTGGCTCAATGCCATAAAATTCAAAATAGACTCCATGTATGCCAACCAAGTTTGGATGTTGGTTGATGCACCTGAGGGTGTGACCCCAATAGGCTACAAATGAATTTTCAAAAAGAAGATTGAAACAGATGGCCAGGTAGAGACCTATTAGGCCAGACTTGTGGCAAAAGATTTCAAACAAAAACACGATGTTGATTATGAAGAAACTTTTTCATCGATAGCCATGCTCAACTCTATTTGGATAATGCTTACTATTGCAGCATACTATGACTATGAGATCTGGTAGATAGATGTCGAGACTGCCTTCCTCAATGAAAACCTTGAGGAAGAAGTCTATATGACTCAGCCAGAGTGATTTATCTTAAGTGGGAGAGCAAATCAGATATGCAAGCTGAATAGATCCATATATAGATTAAAGCAAGCATCGAAGAGCTGGAACATCCATTTTGATGAGACAGTCAAATAGTTTGGCTTCATCAAAAATATGGATGAGTTTTGTGTGTACAAGAAGAGTAGCGGGAGTGCTATTATCTTTTTGATCTTGTATGTGGATGACATACTGCTCATTGAGAATGATATTTTGATGTTGCAATCGGTCAGGACTTGACTATCATAAAAATTTTTCATGAAAGACTTGGGAGAAGCATCCTATATACTTGATATAAAGATGTATAGGGATAGATCGAAAAGGATGCTAGGCTTGTCCCAATCTAGGTACATTGACCTTGTGTTGAAGAGGTTCAACATGGAGAGAAGTAAAAGAGGTTACTTGCCCATAGGTCATGGCATACAACTCTCTAAGAAGATGTCTCCTAAGACACCTGAAGAGCGAAATAGAATGAGTTCTACTCCTTATGCTTCAACAGTAGGATCAATAATGTATGCTATGTTATGTACCAGGCCTGATGTGGCTTATGCCTTGAGAATTGTAAGCAGATTTCAGGCTGATCCTAGGGAGGATTATTAGAAAGCTATGAAAAATATACTCAAGTACTTGAGAAGAACTGGAGATATTTTTCTAATATATGATGGATCTGATTTAAAACTGAAGGTTATATCGATTTTAGTTTTCAATCTGATCTGGATGATAGCAAATCAATATCTGGATATGTGTTCACCTTGTATGGTGGTGCAGTAAGTTAAAAAAAATTTAAACAGCAAACTGTTGCTGACACGATTATCGAGATTGAGTATATTACTGCAAGTGATGCTGCTAAGGAGACCGTTTGGATGAAGAAATTCATCACAGAGTTGGGTGTGTTTCTGAAGATTGTACAATCAGTACCTCTTTATTGTGATTATATTGAGATAGTTGCTCAAGCCAAAGAACCAAGATCTCATCATAAATCCAAGCACATCCTAAGACGATCCTATCTCGTTCGGAAGATAGTCGAAAGATACGATGTGATCGTAAAGTGAGTTGACACCAAGAGTAATATAGCAGACCCATTCACTAAGACCTTATCAATACAATAGTTTGACCGCCACCTTGATAGTATGAGTATCAAGTATAGGGGCGATTGGCTTTAGTGCAAGTGGGAGAGTGAAAGAATTATGTACTACAAGTCAATCGCATATAGGATGTGATAGGATGTTTATTGTGATTTATCTTTCAAACTCATATAATTGACATTAATATTATAAATAAAATTAATATTTTTGATTCATTATATACTGCATCTTATTAATTTTAAGATTATAATGAACCCCATAGGTCTGGACAATGATTTTAAGACCGTGATGAGATCACACTAGTGAGATCTAAATCTTTGATAGCTCTAATCTAAAATATTTTTAGTCATTGGTACATTGAGTCGGAGATCAATTATACTGATAAGACTGGCATGTCCTATGTATGCTTAGAAATGAGGATGGTCGATCTCATAACCACTTGTGTGATGACACTAATACAAGGATATGGATGCTCATTAGAGAATGAGTTCATTGAATTGATCTATGAGAGAATAATCAAATGGAGTCTTATTTACATGTCAACTAATATTTTTTTAGTGGGAGTTGCGCAAGTGATCTTTTGACCTAAGGTCACCATGGTACCTTGTGTACATGGATCCATATTTTGGTTCACTACCTAACTTGGTTCTCTGATCTTTGTATGGGATGTTCTGGATATGGTGAAGTGTGCATGGAGGTTGGGAGTGATCAATAAGGGATCAGTCACTCCTAATAAGGAGAATGAACATCCTATGTGATCTCATAGGACGGTGATTCTAGAAGTCTTTGGCCAAAGCAGAGTGATAATTAGAAAAGAGTTTCTAATATATCATCAACTGAATCATCACCTTCAGATCGAGATACATAAAGATTAGTGATTGAGTTTGATATTTTTCTATACCCACAGCTCATCTGGGATGTTGTTTGACTGAAGGATTGAATTACACGGAAACTTACCACTGAAGGGTATTTTGATAATTTTTTATCAAAATTTTAAATTTTTTTAGTAGTCATGACATATTGCTGGATGTCAATCTTGACTTGTGAGCTTGATAAAAATTAAAAAAATTTGATTTTGGAATCAGTTTGGAAGAGGCCAAGTTGATTGGGACTCTTCGAGTGACCTAATCTCATCGGATTAGGGTTATGTTGAAAGTCCGGGTCCACTGTCGGCTAGATTTGGAACCCAATGGGTCACACACTTTGAAATTTAATCTTGATCTAATTTAATTAGAGTTTAATATAAATTTTATGGGTTAATTTGATATGCTAGCACATTGAATTAATCCAAGTTCCCAAATTGGTTTGGTTCAAAATATTTGAGCTAACCTAGACCAGTTGGCTTTGACCTAATGGGATTGGGTCAATTTGGATTGGATCCTTATCCAACTTAGATCAATTTCAAGTAGAGAAAGACTCCTCCACATTCACCAAAATCCATGCAAAAATATAATTGCCGTCCATCTCAAATCAGCATGAGAAATAAAGAGTCCTTCTTAAAGAAGGTTCTTTATTAAACACATTGCCTTAGAAGATAAATTAGAAATCTTATGTTTTGATGCCAAAAATTTATAAAATTTTTATGGCATATAGAGAAAGAAGAGTCCTTCTACTCCAAGTATCTGAATTATCTATAATTCACTTAGTGAATTTATTTGACACATGGGAATTTGGAGTGCCAAAAGTTGGCACCCCTTCATCCCATGTAACATCCCTGGGTCTCATATTTATAGAGGATGCTCCAGATGGCTTCTAGTTGAGATTTTTGGATGAGCCAGAGAGAAGCAATGTGAAAATCATAAAAAAAAATTTGAAAAAATTTTGAGAAAAAAAGTAGGGTAATTTGAGTGGCAAAATTTGCTACAAGGATGGTGAGATTTTTAGCAAGTGTTGCTGGAGTGTCCTAGGATTTGATTTTTCTATGTGCTAGAGCTAAAAAATAAATTCTAGGCTATGTGATATCTGAAGAGTATCTTCTTGGTGTTATTTTTGTGATAAGATCAAAAGTATCTGAACTTTGGTACGATCGTGACGCAAGTTAGAAGCTGATAGTGTTCTTGAGAAGATAAGGCTGCGGCTGTATACCGATTGGGAAGGACCTTGACCAACTTTCATGTGGATCACTATTGGAGGACTTATATCTTGGGGCCTTGTAGAGAATACTAGCATGCCATTTTTTTATTTTAGTTAAAGTATAATATTCTATCTCTTTGCATGCTTGAATTTACTTTGATCGTGTTTGACAAGATGATTCTAGGGTTTTGAATTCAGCTCGATAGTTTTATTTGATAAAGCTATTAATTTGAGTATTTTAAAAAATTTTAAAAATCACTTTTTGCTACATGGTCGGAACCCAACAAGAACTTTCAAATCTACATTCTCGATCATGGAGTTTGACTAACCACGCTCAGATATTGGGTTCAGAACCCTAGAAGTGGTAGATTAGATCTATTATTAAATATTATTTTTGGTTCACATGCTTGTTATTTTAGATTCAAATTTTTATGCATATAAATTTATGTCATAGATCTATTTGTAGGAGTTTTAAAATCAGATCTTATACATGTATTTATAGATTAAATAATTTAATCTAATATTTTTTTTACTGAAAATTTTTGAAATACATGCATGAAACCCCTACTCATCCCAACAGAGGGGTCCCCATGCTATAAAGGGGGCTCCATCTTTGGTTCACGGAATGGAATGATCAATTTTTGTTTGTTTCAGGCCCTTCCATCAAGTGTTTTCAATTTTCTAGTTGGGGCTGGCCGAAGGACTCTACTTTTTAGGTCCCAAAGCTAGAGGGAGAGGATATAGAGAACTCCAGAATCTTATGAAAGTACAAGATTCCTATACAGAAGAAGTTACTGTTGGAGCAGACTCTCTTTCGTATCGATCTTAATCTGATCAACCCTATAGGTTAGTTTAGGAGTCTTAAGATGCTCAACTTCTCATCCATCTTTTCTTTTTTTTTTTAACTCACGTTGGTTTGTTATAGATATGAAACCTGAGGAACTCGAGGCACTGAGGAGGAAGAACGTGCAGAAAAAGAGGAAGGCACCCTCCTCAGTAGTTGATGAGGTTCAAAAGAAGTAGAGGCCCTTCGAAGCCACTGGAGAAGAGGCACTCCCTCCCTCTTCTACTCAGGCCAATCATCTGTTTGTAAATGATTGTGTTATTTATAAATTGTATATGAATTATTAATTAATAAAAGTTATTTGATATTTTTATTATAAATTATGCATCTTCTTTATTGAACTTCTGTGTTATGATGAAGTCTTTGAAACTACTTTCAATCGATAAAGAAAGATTTATCATATAGTTTTTAAATTTATTCATGATCAAACGATACGTTATTACTAGGACAATAACATTTATCAAGTATAGATTGTTGTGTACCATATGGATTGGTTGTCTTTGTAACTAAGGTGTGTGAAGACACTGGTATAGCATGCTGATGAAATATAGGAGTACATTTACACTGAACATGATCAAATTATGGAGCACTTTATAGTCAAGAGTAGCTCATGAAGGATATAGATATAAATATTCTTTTGATCTAAGATCATCATGATACTTATAAGTAACTCACTATACTTTAATGTCAGACTATCTAAATTTTTAATTCAGTGATGAAAGCTTTTTGGACATAGTCATATACTTACAAAGTCTATGTGTGAGTCAAGATGGGATTGATCGCTCCTGATTTCAGAAGATAGTGCTACATTATGTTTTAATTCAGCAAAATTTATTTGGAATTGTGTCCTAAAGCTAATCATTGGATGATTGTGCTGATTATAAATATATATGAATTAATCAATAAAAAAAGTTATTTGATATTTTTCATCACAAGATTACATCTTCTAACGAACTCCTATATTGTGATGAAATCTTTAGGACTACTTTGATCGATAAAGAAGAATTTATCGCATAGTCCTTAAACTGGTTTGTGACCAAATGATACGCTATTACTAGGATGATAGTGATATCAAATGTAGGTCATTGTATGCCACATATATTGATTGTCTTCGTAACCAAATGGTATAGAGATACTCATATGACATGTAGGTGAGATGTAGAAGTACATTATCACTGAACGTGGCCAACTACGGAGTACTCTGCTATCAAGGGTAGCTCGTGAAGGGTATAGGTATAAGTGTCATTCCGATCTGAGATCACCATGATGACTTACAAATAACTCATTGTACTTTGATGCCAGACTAACTAAATTTTTAATTCAGTGATGGAAGATTTCTGGATATAGTTAAGTACTTGTCAAGTCAGTGCGTGTGTTGCTCCTTGAATTGATTTTGATGATTACAAAGTATTTGAGGGGATTACTAATAATTTTGGCTTAAAAAAAGATTTATTGTATTTCAGGAGCAAAATCATAATTTTATCAGACCAGATTCGGAAGCCTCAAGAGCAAGAACAAAAGATGTGTAATCTATTGGAGATAATTTTAATATTTTTGGAAGTATATTTTATTAGAAAACTAGATTTATATTTTTGAGTCGACCCCATAAGTCGACTCATGGCTAAAAGGACTGAACGGCATGCAAATTTTTGGACTGGCACACTCTATGAGTCGACCCCATGAGTTGACCCCTAGGCATGAGTCGATCCTATGAGTCGACCTCTACTGCTCTACAGACCAAAATTATAGAACAGTCATTTTCTGCTCTTTTCCACAGAGGTCGACCTCATGAGTCGATCCATGAGCATGAGTCGACCTCTGTGACAGAAAATTTTCATAATGGCTAGTTTTTAATCTATTTCGATTGCATTTAATGCTCATTTAATGTGCTCTAATAACTCTATTTTAGCCCAGATTACTCTCTACCATTATTTGAAGTTATAAAAGGCACTTAAAGGAGGGAATCAAAGACAAGAGAGAGGTTTTGAAAAAGGTTCTTCAAGCATTCACTTCAACCCTAAGCAAGAGTCCTCTTGAAGTAAAAGAAGCTTTTATTTCAAGTTTACCAACCCCTCAAGACCTCATTCAAGTCTTCAACCATCTTGAGGAAATTCAGAAAAGCTTACTTCTCTTTGTGTAAAGTATATTTAAAATTTTATTTGCTCATTAAAGGAGCTACATCTATTTTTTCATGTAATTAACTGCTATACTCTATTTTGAGTTGATAGTTTATTTTGAAAGAGTTTCAAAATATGGAAAGATTAATTTGAACCTTGAATCAGATTGTATTGGATTGGCTTGTACCCGAGAAACAAGTGTTCTAGCTTGGAATAACTAGAGTCGGAGGTTCTGACGTTGTATTTGGGTTGAATACAGTTTAGTAGATTTGAATTCTCAAGTAGGAGCTTGGGGAGTGGATGTAGGTGCAAGGTTGGCACCAAACCACTATAAATCTTCTTATTTGTGTTGTGCTTACTTGCTTTCCTTTTAAATTTTTTTATCCTCTTGCATTCTTGCATCCAACTTCTACACCTTGCATAAATTACACTCTCCATACTTATCTTGCTCATTGTTAAATATTCTTCATAGTTGTAAGTTAAGTTTAAATTTTTCAAAAACCTAATTCACCCCCCCTCTTGGGTTGCATAGCTGTGTAACAAGTGGTATCAGAGCTCGGTGCTCTAGTCTTACTTTGATTTAACTATCAAAGAGCTAAAGATCTATAGCAACTCAAGTTGGTGCTTCACTAGCCGAGGGGTAGTCCACTAACCGACCTCCACTTTTCAATGGGTCAAACTATACCTATTGGAAAGCTTGGATGAAAATCTTTATTCAAATACTTGACTATGATATGTGGAGTATCATAGTAAATGGACCACACACACCCACTAAAATAATTGATGGTGTGGAATCAATCAAATTCGAAAGAGAATGGGATGAGGTTGATAAGAAAATGGCTCAACTAAATGCAAAAGTCATGAATATTTTATATTATGCTCTAGATGCTAATGAATTCAATCATATTTCAACATGCATGTCTGCTAAAAAAATCTGGGATAGATTAAAAGTAACTCATGAAGGAACTAACCAAGTGAAGGAATAAAAAATCAACATGCTTGTGCATAAATATGAACTTTTTAAAATAGAGCTTGATGAGTCAATAACTGAAATGTTTACTCATTTTACTGATATTATTAGTGGTTTAAAAAGTCTTGGTAAGTCTTATTCTAACAGTGACCTCGTGAGGAAGATTCTTAGGTCTTTACCAAGGACTTGGGAGGCCAAAGTGACCGCAATCCAAGAAGTCAAAGATCTGAACATCCTACCTTTGGAAGAGCTTCTAGGATCACTGATGACTCACGAGCTGAGCATGAAACAATATCAAGAAGAAGATGTTAAAAAGAAGAGGATAATCACCCTCAAATCAACTGCTCAACTTGATGAGAAAATTGATGATACAAAAAATGAAGAGCAAGATGAAGAAATGGCTCTCATTACTAGAAGGTTTAAGAAGTTTTTAAAGAAAAGGAGACAAGGAATAAGGAAGAGGCCACCTACAAATGGGGAACATAGCAAAGAGAAGGATAAAGACTAACCCCTTATTTGTTATGAATGTAAGAAATCGGGATACTTTAAGTCTGAATGCCCACAGCTGAAGAAGGGTCCCAAAAGGTACAAGAAGAAGGCTATGATGGCTACATGGAGTGGAAGTGATGAGTCAAGCTTCGAAAAAGAAGAGTCAAATGAACAAGCCAACTTGTGCCTTATGGCACATGAAAATGAGGTAAATATTGAAACTCCTATTGACTTTACCTTTGAAGAACTTCATGAGCTTTTTATGATCTAATTAATGAACTAAAGAAGCTAGGGATAAAGAACAAAGAATTAAAGTCAAGAAATCAATCTTTACTAAAAGAAATTGAGAGCATTTCAAATGAAAAATCTATCCTGTCTCAAGAAAATTTGAATTTAAAGAATGAGATTACCAAGTTGAAATCAATGGTTAAAAAATTCACTTTAAGCTCAAATAAACTTCACATGATACTTGACAATCAAAAAGCCATTTATGATAAAGCCGGTCTTGGATATAACCCTTTAAAGAAACAAAAACTTCAAAAAAATATCTTTATAAACTCATCGTACAACAAGTTTTCAAATATAACTTGCTTTAAATGTGGTAAAGCAGGACACAAATCCTACTCATATTTTTCCAAAAAATCTAAAAATTCTAATGTAAAGAAAATATGGGTTTCAAAAGGAACCATTATGACTAACCAAAAAGGACCCAAGAAAACTTAGGCACCAAAAGTCAAAACTTGATTCTTGTGTATAGGTGTGTCTTGCATCCCAAGGAGCAAACTAGAGATGATATCTTGATAGCGGGTGCTCAAAACACATGATTGATAATGATCCCAATTCATCACCCTTGTTGCTAAAAATGGAGAGATGGTCACCTTTGGAGACAATGGCAAAGGAAAGATCAGTGGTATAAGTAATATTGGTATCACTTCCTTCAAGTATATTGAAAATATTTTATTAGTAGATAGTTTAAAATATAATATATTAAGCATCAGTCAATTTTGTGATAAAAGATACAAAGTCATTTTTGAATCTTCATAATTAAATCAAATCTTTTAGATCTAAAAATTAACATATATGATATGTTTAATTTAAGTTTAGTTCTAAAATTAGAATGCTTAAAAAAAAAAAAATTTACATCAAACTGATATAAGGTTGTCCTGATATTGGGTTTACCCCCTATATTGTAAAGTTTGTCCTAGTTTGATGTGAATCAATTTTTGAAAAGATATTTTTTAAAATATTTTAATTATTATTTTAAATTAATTATATATATATTTGATATGTGTAAATTTAGTTTTAGATCTGAAATTTGATGTATTTGTGATGCATGCCAAATGGGTAAATAAACACGAGTCTCATTCAAATTTAAAAATATTGTTTCAACTTCTAGGCCATTAGAACTATTGCACATGGATTTATTTGGACCTACTAAAACTACTAGACTAGGTGAAAAATGATATGATTTTATAATTATTGATGATTTCTCTCATTTTACATGGATCTTCTTTTTGGCACATAAGGATGAAACTTTTCATGCTTTCTCTAAATTTTATCAAAAAATCATAAATGAGAAAAGTTTTTCAATTCAAAATATTCGAAGTGATCATAGAACTGAATTTAAAAATTAAGATTTTGAAAAGTTTTGTGATGAAAAAAGAATTGGCCACAACTTTTTGGCACTTAGGATACCCCAACAAAATGAGGTAGTAGAAAGAAAAAATAGAACACATGAAGAAATAGCCCGTACCATGCTATGTGAAAGCAACCTTCCAAGATACTTTTGGATGGAAGCAATTAACACGGCATGTTACATATTAAATTGTGCTTTAATTAGATAAATTTTAAAGAAAACTCCCTATGAGCTTTGGAAAGGAAGAAAATCAAACATTGCATATTTTCATATTTTTGATTGTCGATGTTTTGTGTTAAACAATGGTAAAGAAAGACTAAAAAAATTTGATGCAAAATCTGATGAAGCAATTTTTCTTGGTTACTCCTCTTTTAGTAAAACCTTTAGAGTTTTCAACAAAAGAACCTTAGTAGTAGAGGAGTCAATACATGTTGTCTTTGATGAAACTAACGATCTTTCTTCAAGGAAGAATGAAGGTATTGATGATGCAGATCTTCTTATAGAAGGGATGAAGGAGATCACTCTAAAAGATTCAATCATTCAAGATGATGAAGAACATGAAGACAAACCGGATGAGGAAGGTGAAGAACAACAAGAACAACCTCAAGGTATAAATGATCTACCCAAAGAATGGAGGTATGATCACAATCATCCCAAGAAACTAATCATTGGTGATCCTACACATGGTGTAAGAACTCGTTCCTCACTTAGAAATGCATTCAATCATTTTACTTTTGTCTCTCATCTTGAACCTAAAATCATAGACGAAGCTGAAAAAGATTATAATTGGATTAATGCAATGCAAGAAGAACTTAATCAATTTGAAAGAAATAATATATGGACTTTAGTATCAAAACCTAAAAATTATTCAATAATTGGCACAAAATGGGTATATAGGAATAAATTGGATGAACATGAAAATATAATAAGAAATAAAGCAAGATTGGTTACAAAAGGTTATAATCAAGAAGAAGGAATTGATTTTGATGAGACGTTTGCACCTGTTGCTAGATTAGAAGCAATTAGACTTCTACTTGCATATGCTTGCTTTATAAATTTTAAGTTATTTCAAATGGATGTCAAAAGTACTTTTCTAAATGGATATATTACTGAAAAAGTTTATGTAGAACAACTCCCAGATTTTGAAAATCATACTTTTTTTAATCATATTTTTAAATTAAATAAAGCTTTATATGGTTTAAAATAAGCATCCAGGGCTTGGTATGAAAAGCTAAGTAAATTTTTACTTAATAATAATTTTTTAAGAAAAAAATGTAGACACAACCCTTTTCATTAAAAGAAATCAAGATGATATATTAGTTATACAAATATATGTTGATGATATTATTTTTGGGTCTACTAATGAAACTCTTTATCAAGATTTTGCAAAGCTCATGCAGAGGGAGTTCGAGATGAGCATGATGGGACAACTTACATTCTTCCTCGGACACCAAATCAAATAAATAAAGAAAAAAATCTCTATCACCCAAAGCAAGTACACAAGAGAATTACTCAAAAGATTTAGAATGGAGAACTCCAAAGCAATTGGCACACCCATGAGCCTATCATGTAAGCTTGACAAGGACGAAGAAGGTAAAAGTGTAGACTTAAAATTTTATAGAGGCATGATTGGTTCTCTGTTATATTTAACTGCTAGTAGACCTGATATTATGTTTAGTGTTTGTCTATGTGCTCGCTTTCAATCAAATCCAAAAGAATCACACTTCAATGCAGTTAAAAGAATTCTTAGATATTTAAATGGTACACAAACTCTAAGATTATGATATTCTAAGGACTTATTAATTGACTTAATAGGATATTCAGATATCGATTTTGCTGGATGTAGATTAGATAGAAAAAGTACTAGTAGAACTTATCAATTTTTTAGAGTTAACCTAATCTCTTGGTTTAGCAAGAAACAAAATTCGATAGCACCATCTACGATCGAGGTCGAATACATTGCAGCTAAAAGTTGTTGTGCTCAAATCTTGTGGATTAAGCAAGAACTCAAAAACTTTTGTATCAAACTCAATGAAACTCCCATAAGATGTGATAACACTAGTACTATAAATCTCACTAAAAATCTAATTCAGTATTTTAGATAAAAATATATTGAAATCAGGCATCATTTTATAAGAGAATATGTCCAAAATAAAGACATAATTCTTGACTATGTTTGTACTGAAAAATAATTAGCTGACATCTTTACCAAAGCCTTAAGTGAAGATAGATTTTATGAAATTAGGAGAGCACTAGGAATCCTTGATCCATCAGCTTAAGTATCTCTCTGATTCTAAGGTCTCAATGCCAAAAATTCATTTAGCTCAATTCTCATCTTTTCTTAAGAGCTCAAAGGCTCAAAACTATCTTTCACATGATCAATTTTTTTTGGGTAAACATCTTTCTCCTAATGTTTCAAATTTTTTTGAAATTATTTCATCATTTTTCTGAATTTCTCTGTGTCATGAGTTGACCTCTAGGGTCGACCCTAGGGTAAACTTGTAATTATGATAAAATCCTTCGGGCGCTCTCTTTTTGTTAAAAATTCTCCTTGAGCCAATCCAACTCTCCGCCTTCTTCCTTCCACCGAACCAAAGGTCTCCTCTTCTTTCTCAAACCCAAGATTTCCCTCAAAATTCCTCTCCCACCGACTCTCACACTCCAAATCACCCACTTAGGAACCAAGTTCCTCCCCTTCTCCTTCTTTATTTGGAGCGATTCGAGCTTACCCTAGACTCTACACGTCTTCTCCAAATCGGCACATCACTTCTCCAAAATCCTTATCTTTTTACTAAAAACCCTTCATCTCTCCCTCATATTTGCTCTCCTAAGTTTCGTGCTAGTCCTGCCTGTGCAAATGGCTCCCAAGATGAAGCTTCCACAGAGGAAGAAATCCGTTCGCGGGTTGGAGGAAAGTGTGCGCCAAAAGAGACTAGCAACCGAGACCACTTCTGCTTCAAACCCTACTCCTGGTTTAGCTTCAGCTTCAACCTGATCACCAATCAACCCTAGTAAGGTACCCCTCTCTGATAGGAAAGTAGAACCCGAAAAAAATATTAATTTCAGGTTTTTTGAAAAAGAAGGGTTCACCATTGGATCAAAGATTAAGGACCAAAGATGAGAATTTTACTGCTCTTTAAAAGAAAATACATATGTCGATCTTGTCAGAGAATTTTACCTAAATTTGGGGTACAGCAATGAAACAGTGAAATCCACAGTGAAGGGTGTAGACATTAGCCTAGATCCTATGCTTTTGGGGCAGATACTTCATTTACCATGTGAGGGGTATACCAACATGGAGCTCCCAGTTAAAGAGGAAGGAATAAATGTTATCGTAGGGAGAACCTTCACTGGAAGTCTGAACAAATTAAAGGCACAGATTTTTTCTATTGAGATGAGACTGCTACACCACATGGTAACCAAATTATTTTTCCCTAGAAGTGGTAGACACAATCTTCTTTCTGGTAGGGACATCTGTATTATGAACCATGTGATCACACAAACCCCCCTGAACCTCCTTGCATTGATGTTTGAGGCCATGAGAGAGACCTTGAACAGGTCCAAGTCACACTTGCCTTTTGGTATGGCTCTCACCTTAGTTTTTAGGAGGTTCGAAGTTAGTTTTGAGGGGGAGGCTGTAGCGAGACTATCTCACTCCGACACTATCAACCGCCACACATTGCACTGCATGGAATTTTCTAAAACTGATGGTGGTTGGATAAAAGGTGTAGAAGAGAGAGCTGAGGATAGAGCAGAGGAGAAAGGACCATCCTCACCCCTTCATGATCACAGAACAGCATCACCAGATATTCAGTTTGTTTCTGATCATGAGGCTGGTCCGTTAGAGTCTGCGAGGAGACATACTTCAGTTCCACAGTCGAACAGCAGGGCACATCCTTCAGAGCTCGGATTGGTAGATGATCAGATTGAGATGATATCCCAACGTGTAGCCTCTATTCTATCTCGATAGTTTGGTACTTTAGTCTTTGCACAGGGATCGACATCTCAAGATGTATCTGATCAGACACTGATCCCTCATATTTTCACTATTTTCCAGATGATTACTGATCAGTCGGTACCATTAAGCAGCTTGAGGGTTGTATATTGAGACTGACTGATAGAGTACTTGACTTGCAGGGGCAAGTGTTAGCTCTAGCCCATCCACAGCTGCATGAGAGCATCATAGAGGTCTCAGACCGATCTGCAGAGGCGGTCAGACTTCAAGGAGTCTTAGAGAGTGGTTTTGACTTCTTGAGGAGAGAGATCAGGGGCTCTAGTGAACATACTTCTACTCAGTTCAGTGCCCTGATGCAGTCTGTCTCGAGAGCTTTGAATCTTCTGGACACCATCAGACTCTCACTCGTAGCTCAGTCCATAGCTTCTTAGGCTTCAGGATCTTCTCACCCCTCTACTCGTGCTGGCACCTCTACCCATGGCCGAGGCAAACACGATCGAGGTCGAGCTCATGGACATGATCCTACATCTCCTCACCCTATCTCTGATTCATCAGACTCTGATCCTTCCAACCATGACATCTATTAGATCCAGTGTAGTCTGTCTTTTTTTTTATTTTTGTCTAGGATCTATCTTGTGGGCTATGTAATTTGTTGACTGATTGACTCTTGGATAGTTTCTATTCATGAATTTTGTACTCTAAGTTGACTCATATGTATTGAAACACCTATGTATTCAGTCACTTTTTGAATATATATATAGATACTTTGACCTTCAATGAATGTCTATGAATGTGATCAAATTGAATTGCTTTTAATTATGAGATATGAAAAATAACTTATATTTGTGTTATGAAATATTATGAATTGCAATATATTCTAAATGAGCAAATTGGTATATCTTTTACGTTTGCTATATTGAGGGGGAGTAAAACAATAAGCAATAGAGAAATAAGCAATCAAAGAAGGGGGCTAAAGAAGTAAAATTGATCCCATCAAAAAGAGAGAATAGAGAAAATATGTCCTTAAAAAGGGGAGTAGAGAATCTTAGTTGATGCCGTCAAAAAGGGGGAGTAGAGAATCAAAATCAAGATTGAGTAATAAGCAATAAATCAAGATTGAGCAATAAGCAATAAAGAATGAGCAATAAGTAAATTGTTAAGCAAATGGGCACATGTGTCAAAGAATCAAAATCATCAGCTTTTTTTTTCCCAAGCAAATGAACTTATAAGCAAATTTCAAATTTTTAGCAAATTTCTAATTTATCTTCAAACTGCTTATGATGCATTTCGTTCAAATACTTGGCTATAATATTTAAGTGATACATCTTCATAAATTTGAAATTCATGTTCAATACTTTATATATGCTTTTGCTCAAGTATTTTATCATCATCAAAAAGGGAGAGATTGTTGCTTCTTGAATTAATTTTGATGATTACAAAGCATTTGAGGAGATTACTAATGATTTTGGCTTGAAAAAAGATTTATTGTATTTCAAAGGCAAAATCATAATTTTATCAGACCTGATTCGAAAGCCTCAAGAGCAAGAACAAAAGATGTGTAATCTATTGGAGGCAATTTCAATATTTTTGAAAGTGTATTTTGTAAGAAAATCAGATTTATATTTTTGAGTCGACCCTATGAGTCGACTCATGGCTAAAAGGGCTGAACGGCATGCAAAATTTTTGGGCTGGCACACTCTGTGAGTCGACCCCTTGGCATGAGTCGATCCTATGAGTCGACCTCTACTGCTCTGTAGGTCAAAATTATAGAACAGTCATTTTCTGCTCTTTTTTATAGAGGTCGACCCCATGAGTCGACCTATGAGCATGAGTCGACCCTATGAGTCGACCTCTGTGATCGAAAATTCCACAACAGCTAATTTTTAACCCATTTTGATTGCATTTAATGCTCATTTAATATGCTCTAACGACTCTATTTCAGCTCAGATTACTCTCCACCATTATTTAAAGTTATAAAAGGCACTTAAAGGAGGGAATCAAAGACAAGAGAGAGGTTTTGAAAAAGGTTCTCCAAGTATTCGCTTCAACCCTAAGCAAGAGCCCTCTTGAAGTAAAAGAAGCTTTTATTTCAAGTTCACCAACCCCTCAAGAGCTTATTCAAGTCTTCAACCACCTTGAGGGAAATCAGAAAAGCTTGCTTCTCTTTGTGTAAAATATATTTAAAGCTTTATTTGCTCATTAAAGGAGCTACATCTATTTTTTCATGTAATTAACTGCTATACTCTATTTTGAGTTGATAGTTTGTTTTAGAAGGGTTTCAAAATGTGGAAAGATTAATGCAAATCTTGAATCGAATTGTATTGGATTGGCTTGTATTCAAGAAATAAGTGTTCTAGCTTGGAATAGCTAGAATCAAAGGTTCCGATGTTGTATTGGGTTGGCTTGTACCCGAAAAATAACTGTTCTAGCTTGGAATAGCTAGAGTCGGAGGTTTCGACGTTGTATTTGGGTTGAATATAGTTTAACAGATTTGAATTTCCAAGTAGGAGCTTGGAGAGTGGATGTAGATGCAAGGTTGGCACCGAACCACTATAAATCTTCTTGTTTGTGTTGTGCTTACTTGCTCTCCTTTTAAATTTCTTTATCCTCTTGCATTCTTGCATCCAACTTCTGCATCTTGCATAAATTACACTCTTCATATTTATCTTACTCATTGTTAAATATTCTTCATAGTTGTAAGTTAAGTTTAAATTTTTCAAAAATGTAATTCACCCCCCTCCTCTTGGGTTGCATAGCTGGGCAACAGCGTGAGTCAAGATGGGATTGATTTCTCTGAATTAGTAAGAGATTTGCATCAGTATATTTCAATTTAGCAAAACCTGGATCCGAATAATCCATATGATGGATTTGAAAAAGATTGAAATATAATGTGGATGACTTATCTCGGATTGACAGTTAAATCTTAGATCATCCTCGAGCATTAGGATGAAATGGATGAATTATACGGTAACCATATGCCAATAGGTTCTTGAATGTTGCTTCGCCATCATTTGATCTATTCGAAGTTGGCTCATCATTGCTAGATAGTTATATTGATTGGTTTAGAAAGGTGTTCTTCGGCTACCAGCTTTGATTCAAACCTATGGAGTCACACTCAAAAAATATTTCTAACTGATCATGTGGCTGATCAACGATTGAGAATCATTCAAGGGCTTAATCGCCAATTCGATTGATAGTTAACTTTATGTAAAAATTATAATAAATAATTCATCAAGTGTTAATAAATTAATGAAGGATTAATTAATAATTAGATTACTAATTAGATCAATTTGATTGAGCAAAGAGGATTAAATAAAATCTAATTGAATTGGATTTAATTAGGTTTGACCCGATTAGGGTATGAGATGACTTAATCGCTAAGGAAGAATTGTCTCTGATTTGATCAGAATTTTGGTTCGATCAATTTTTAATTTAATTAGAATTTGATTTAAGATTTATAAATCTAATTAGATTAGATTTTATATATTTTATTTGGGCTAAATCAGATATGATTTGGTTTGGATTTAAATAAGAAAACTTATAGTCCTTATTGGAATAGGACTCTTCTCCTTGGACCCAATTTGCATTCTATATATCTCCACACACAAAATTGTTTTGTATGAGATTCTATTATAGCAAAGAGTTCTTTCTCTTATCTATCTCATATTCAAATCTAATTTAGTTTTGATAAAAGAAAGGTTCTAAAATTGGATTTTAAAATATTCTTTATCAGGAGAATCTATTCTCAGCCATATCAACCTCTCCACATCAATAAATTTTTTTCTCCTCATATGTATGATATTTTGAGGAGATTAGTAGAGAACTAATTTACCATAAAACAATATGAAAAGGGGCATCCCATATTTTTTTAGCATATTTTGGGATGTAGAATTATAAAGGGAGGCAGAATCCTGTAAGAGTCCAAGATCACTAGGACTCTTCACCCCACCTTTTTACATGTCTATAAAAGGGGTTTTTGTGGTTTCTTTTATATGTGTAAGATAATAAAAGAGAGCTCTTCATGTGGTGAAAGTTTGGACATGGTTCATGATGTGAAAAATAGAGAGGAGGGTCCTCTCTCTTGGTGTGTGTGCAAAAACTTAAATTTTAAGTTTTTGATCCTTTGAGTTTGAGAAGAGAGAATAAATTAAAAAAAAAATATTTTCTTCTTCATCTTTCTTTTACTTCTTCATTTTCTCTTGAAGTCTATCTTCAACCTCTGAAAAGATTTTAAATATTTAAAGAAAAGATTTAGATTAGTCAAAAAGAAGGTCTTCACGCGAGCTAGCACTTCTGAGAAGATCGATTAGATCGGAGCTTCGAGTGGATTTTTCGTAGAGGCCGGATGTATGTGTGACTGCGAGCAACCAGCAAGGATCCTCTTCACTATATCTCTCAGTAGTGGAAATTGTTGATCCATGATATGGTATGGAGTTCTGAACTCAGATTAGAAGTAGATGTGATCTACTGCTTATATGCATGCATGCTGATTTTATCTTCGGATTATTTTAGATTTTATATGCAACATAACATATCATAGATCCTAGAGTAAGTTGATTTGATGATTACATCATATGCATGTTAGATTAATTTGATTAATCTAATTATCTTCCGCTATAATTTTTTCAAAAAAAATTTAAAATATATGCATGAAATCGCCTACGCATCCCAACAGTGGTATCAGAGCCTAAGTTTGTTATGACATATTTTATGTGCATATTAAATCTAAATTTTAGTTTTATTTAGATTTGATATATGATAATTTGATCTAAATTTAATTAATGATTGATCACACAAGCTGATATAAGATTGTCCTGCTGTAGGGTTTACCTCTTACAGTGAAAAGGTTGTTCTAGTTTGTGCTGATCCTTGATAAAATCTGATTTTATGTTATGCATGTGATGTTTATGATCTAATTTAAATATAATTTAAGATTATAATCAGATCTAATATAATTTAGATTAGATCTAAATTCAAACATATATGATATGTGATTAGATTTGATTATCCGATTAGTAAGTACTTGGATTGGATTGATCACCAGACTGTCCGATATAGGAGCAAGAAAGATTTAAAGATCCTCTCTTTCTATTCGATGGGGTACTCTTATGATGTGTAGGGGTGCTATATGATTAGATCCCATGAAGAAGAATGTGAAAGAAAGAACTTATTTTTCTGCAAAACTCTAGATCTTGAAACCCTAAGTTTGTTGTATGTAATCTAAAGTTGTATGAAATATAAGACATCTAATCTATATGATTAAAATTATTTTAATCATGAGAAAATAAAATTTCAAATTATAAAAATTTTAGATATGATCTAAAAGTATTATGATTGATTTTATTTTAGTGTGATGCAAGAATTTTCAGATCTAAAACTCCTTAAATCATACTCATACAATTACTGAGCCGATCCAATTTTGAACTGAGTCGACCCAGTCTCTATGTGTAGCCAGCTCAATATTGATTGAGTCGATCTAATTTCAGAATAAAAAATTTTTATATAAAATTTATTATAAATTATTTATAAAATAAAAGATTGAAATTATTTCAAACCATAACCTAAACCTATGTTGATGCTAAACTTAATTGAGAATTAAGTGTAGAATCGATTGGATCTAGAATTATGAATTAAAGATCTAATGTCATTCACATAAAATATGGGGGCATGGGTTAGCTCAAATTAGATCCTTTTAATTGGGTTAGATCTAAGATTAGAATCAAAAAGTTAATAGACTCACTAGAAAAATTGATTAAATCTAACCAAATATTAAATTAGATTAAATCAGAATTTCTCTAGAACTAATACCATAGTTGTAGATGGTCAAGTTTATATTTTTGATTAGACCAAATAGATCTTGATTATGGCTCAGTGGTTGAACCCGAATTATTAGGTTGGTCAAATTAAAATTAATTAACCAATTAGTGTCTAAGTTAAGTTTTGTATTTTGCTAGTGATTTTTAATTGGGAGCGGCTTATCTGGCCATTTCAATGGTGTCTAAGGCAAGCTTAGTAGTCTCTCCCACTAATCTCACTTACCTGACCAATCTAATGAATTATGTCTTGATTAGACCGCTAGGTGATTCGAGTTGACCCATGCCATTAAGGTTGATCAGTGTGACTGATCTAGGTGCTATTTCAACCAGTATAACCCTGATCCAATTCAATGACTTAGTGAAGTCAGTGGGAGGATTGTGGTTTACTGGATGATCTCTTCTCATCTCTTTTTGAAACTAATTATCAAATCTTCTAAATTATTAGGTCCATAAAATGAACTAGTTATGGGGATAACTAGATCATAGCCTTTTATTAAGATGAATGATAATGGGTCCATTATTTTTGATGGACATTGCAGGCGCCATCCATTTAATTTTCTCTCTGAATGATAGAATTATCACTCATCATATGATGACTCTATTATACTATCTAATGATGGTTGGGTTGATCGAGCCATCTTCAGATCTGATCATTCATTAGTTAGAACCACAGAATAGGTTTATGTTAATGGTTTGACCTAATCAAAACTTTCAGTGGAGGTCCATCACCTACTGAAATAAAATTTGAAGTAAAATTAATTACTAAAAATTATTTTAAGAAATAATTGATTGAGAACCTACCCATAGATGCATATGGGTTGATCGAGGTATCCTCGGGCTTGTATGCAGTCTGTGTGGATTCTAGTGCCTGCTAAAGAATTAAGGTAATTCCTTGAATTGAAGGTAGAGGCTACCAATTCATATAAAATAGTAGGAGAATCTTTAGACTAAAGTCCAAATCTTTAGGCTTAATCAATTCATAAACATAGAGATTTTGTATTTTTTTTTCAGTTATGGCTAGATGTACGTTGCTCCATTCACTGTTTGATGGTGACTGATTTATAGGATCCAACTTCGATAATTGATATAGAAAGTTGCAAATAGTTTTAGAGCACGAATGGATGTACATATGATTATGGATCCAGCACCTGAAATTTCTACATCCAACACATGTGATGCGATCAAGGATACTTATTAGAAGTGACCACATGATCAAATCATCATGTGGTATTTTTGAGAGTAGTGAAAAATACAAATTTAATTATAAATTCGATGATGCTCAATGAGAGAAAATTCTTCAAATGTTGAAGGAGTTCTTTCGCATCTTTGAAGATGTGTCTTTAGTGTGGCAATAATTCTTTGAGAAAAAAAAGAAAAAAAAGGTGCAAAAGAGTCATGCTTGGGTTGAGGAGCTGAAACTGACAAAATAAGTCTAAGGTTAACCTAGTCTAGTAGAGTCCCTTGATCCAAACAGGTTAAGAAAGAGAAATCAGCAAAGAATTACTGGACAAGGTACTTATATGATAACACCTTATGATTTTTCTATCCGTGACACTACTACCTAGATATTGGATATTAAAAGTCTATGCAAATTATTGTAATGACTTTAGATTAGTAGAAAGTTTAAAAACAGCAAGAGGTTCCTAAACATTGGAGTTGGAAGTTATGTTCTAATCCTGATTTTAGGAATCATCGAGCCTATTTTCAATTCTAATAATGTCATTTTAGGGATTGTCACTACTGTCTAATATTTTTGTGATATCATTATTAATGATGTCAAAATCATGTGAACAACTAAAAAATGATATTTATGAATAGTCACAGCCTGTTAGTGTATTGTACACAATCAAACAAACTCCCTAAAATAGATAATATCACAGATATCTATCTTTGATAATTTAGGCTCGATCATTAAACAAGAATAGGATCAACAAAAGATAATTCTTGAAGTCAATGATTATGAATCATTATCAATCTATCAATCCTATCTCTTTAGTAAGATGACCAGGTCATCTTTTGCTGGAAAAGATGAACGAGCCAATGATGTTCTGAATCTAATATATACTGATATGTTGGATCTACGAATATATTTACCATAAATTTAAATTATTTAAAATATTTAAATAATTCTATAATAAGATAGAGAAACAATCTGGGAGGAGTATTGAAACTCTTCGATCAGACCAAAGAGGAGAATGCCCTTTCGATGAATTTTTGACATATCTAGAAGAGAATAGAATTTTCTCTTATTGAAATTGACTTTGTTCGACATAGTTCAATCCATAATGAGGTTTATAAGTTTGCCGATCTCTTTTTAGGGTTATACTCTTAAGACTACTTGTTACGTTCTGAACTAAATTTTGAATTAATCAGTTGCAAAGACTCCATATGAGATATGGACTAGGCATAAGCTGATATTTTTTTACCTTGGGATTTGAGAGTGTTTAGTTTATATCGAGCATTTGCAGACCAATTAGCTTGGATCCTGGTCCTATATGTATTATTTTGTAGGATACCCCAAAGAATCTAGGGGATATAACTTCTACCATGCTAAAGAACAAGAGTTGTTCGGTATTTTTTTCAGAAAAGGAGTACCTTGGTGAAGGTACTGATACCTTTAATATGAAGTTTATGAAGTTCGATAGGTAGAAGAATGGACACAATCTAGCGAACCCACAGAACTGGATTTAATTAGATCAAATTCGGAATCCATTGTAGAGGCACCATTAAGAAGATCCGATAGAGTACCGCATCCGTCAGATAGATACTTTGGTATCTAGGTCCAGGATGTAAACTTATTGAACTCAATAAGAACAACAAAGATTTAATCAACTACATGGATGCTATGTAGAGGTTCGACTCTGAATAATGGCTTGGAGCCATAGGTCCGAAATGAAGTCCATGAAGATCAATGGTGTATGGATACTCATTGATCCACTTGAAGGGGTAATGTCCATAGAGAGTAAGTGGATCTCCAATAGGATTAGAGTAGCGCAGATGAGAAGGTGGAGATCTACAAAGCTCATCTGATTGTCTAAAGATATTGTCAACATTATGGTATAGACTATAATGAGATAATTTTCTCCTGTGGCAATGATAAATATTTCGGAGTTGGAATATGTATTTTGATAAGTGATCAAAATGTATGGCTTTATTGAGAATGAAAAAGAATCCTGCAAATACAAATGGGTTAATAGTTCTATGAGTGTATTTCTTGTCTTGTATGTGAATGAAATTCTCTTAATCGAGAATGACATTCCTTACATTACAAGGAATAAAAGTTTCACTGTTATTATTGTTCTCTATAAAAGACTTTGAGTAAAGCATTTCTCATCCTAGTGATGAAGATCTATAAAGAAAGATCTAAGAGGCTGCTTGAGTTTTTCCAGTCCAACATACATAGGGTATTTATGAGTAGAATTTATTCTATCATTACATCATGTATGAGACCAGATATGGTATACTCACTAGGGTAGTGAGTGGATACTTACAAGATCCGGGTGAGAATCACTGGAAAGTCATCCTTATGTATTTGAGAAATATTAAGGACTGGTGACTTGATTATGGAGAATCTGATTTAAAACTTATGGAATATGACTTCAATTTTTAGTTGGACATAATAATAGCAAGAATGTGTCGGAATACATCTTTACCTTAAATAATGGAGCAATCTACTGGATAGATTTCAAGCAGAAAAATATAGCCAAATTCAAATTGTGAGATAGAATACATTGCAGCATTTGATGCTTGCAAGGAAGCTATGTGATTGCATAGGTTCACTGACAAGCTAAGAGTGGCACCCTCCAATGATGGTCCTACTATATTGAACAGCTCCGGAGTCATAGTTCATGCCAAGGAGCCGAAGTCCCATTAGCTTACTAGGCATTTTGCATCGCTACCATCTTATTCGAAAAATCTGTTAAGGTGATGTCAAACTTTAAAAGATTGATGAAAAGGAGAATGTGACCAACCCATTTACTAAAGCCTCGGTATCTAGGAGTTTTGAGATGATAAATCAAAGATAGGTATATGATACTATACTGATTGTCTTTAGTCTAAGTGAGAGTTGTTGGGAATTATATCTTCAAGCTAATCATTGGATGATTGCGTTGATTATAAATATATATGAATTGATCAATAATAAAAGTTATTTGATATTTTTCATCACAAGATTATATCTTCTAGTGAACTTCTATATTGTGATGAAGTCCTTAGGACTACTTTGATCGATAAAGAAAGATTTATCGTGTAGTCCTTAAAATGGTTCGCGACCAAATGATATGCTATTACTAGGATGATAGCGATATCAAGTATAGATCGTTGTGTGTCATATACGTTGGTTATCCTCATAACCAAATAGTATAGAGATACTAGCATGGCATGTAGGTGAGATGTAGGAGTACATCGTCACTGAACATGACCAATTGTAGAGCACTCTGCTGTCAAAGGTAGCTCACGAAAGGTATGGGTATAAGTGTCCCTCTGACCTGAGATCACCACGATGACTTACAAGCAACTCACTGTACTTTGATACTGGACTAACTGAGTTTTTAATTCAGTGATGGAATGTTTTTGGATACAGTCAAGTACTTGTCAAGTCAGTGTGTGAGTCAAGATGGGATTGATCTCTCCGAATTAGTAGAAGATATGCATCAGTGTATTTCAATTTAGCAAAATCTGGATCCGGATAATTTATGTGATGGATTTGAAAAGGATTGAAATATAATGTGGATGACTTATCTAGAATTGATAGTTAAATCTTAGGTCATCCTCGAGCATTAGGGTCAAAAGGATGAATTATACGGTAACCATACGCCAATAGGTTCTTGAATGTTTCTTTGCCATCATTCGACCTATCCGGACGTCGGATCATCATTGCTAGATGGTTACATCGATTGATTCAGAAAGATATTCTTATACTACCAGCTTAGGTTCGAACCTATAGGGTCACACTCAAAAAAAGTTTCTGACTGATCATATGACTGATCAACGATTGAGAATCGTTCAAGGGCTTAATCATCAATTCGATTGATGGTTAACCTTATGCAAAAGTTGTAATAAATTAATTTATCAAGTATTAGTAAATTAATAAAAGATTAATTAGTAATTAAATTATTGATTAGTTCAATTTGATTGAGCAAAAATATTTAAATAAAATTTAATTGAATTGGATTCTATTAGGTTTGACCTGATTAGGTTATAAGATAACTTAAGTGCTAAGGAAGAATCATCCCTGATTTGATCAGAACTTTGGTTCGATCAATTTTTAATTTGATTAAAGATTTATGAACCTAATTAGATTAGATTTTATATATTTTATTTGGACTAAACCATATGTGATTTGGTTTGGATTCAAATAAGGAAACTTAGAGTCCTTATTGGAATAGGACTCTTCTCCTTGCACCAACCCAGTTTGCACGTCATATATCTTCACACACAAAATTGTTTTATATGATATTTTTTCACACCAAAGAGTTCTTTCTCTTATCTATCTCACATCCAAATCTAATTTATTTTTGATAAAAAAAAGGTTCTAAAATTAGATTTTAAAATATTTCTTATCAGAAAAATCTGTTCTCATCCAGATCAACCTCTCCATGTCAATAAATTTTTTATCCTTATATGTGTGATATTTTGAAGATATGTTTTGTAAGAAATTAGTTAGAGAACTGATTTACCATAAAAAAATATAAAAAGGGGCATCTCATATTTTTTTGATATGTTTTAGGATGTGGAATTGTGAAGGGAGGCAAAATCTTGTAAGAGTCTAGGATTACTAGGACTCTTCACCCCACCTCCTTACACACCTTAAAAGGAGGTTTATGGTTTCTTTTGTGTGTGCAAGATACCAGAAGAGAGATCTCCATGTGGTGGAAGTTTGGACATGGTTCATGGTGGGAAAAATAGAGGAAAGGGTCCTCTCTCTTAATGTGTGCGTAAAAACCTAAATTTTAGATTTTTGGTCCTTTGGATTTGGAAAGAGAGAATAATTTAAAAAAAAAATTATTTTATTTTTCATCTTTCTTTTACCTCTTCATCTCCTCTTAAAGTCCATCTTCAACCTCTGAAAAAATTTTAGAGATTTAAAAAAAAATTCAGATCAGCCAAGAAGAAGATCTTCACGCAAGTTAGCACTCTCGAGAAGATCGATTAGATCGGGGCTTCAAGTGGATTTTCTGTAGAGATCGGATGCATGTGTGACTCGAGCAACCAGTATGGATCCTCTCCACCATATCTCTCAATAGCAAAAATCATCGACCTATGATCAGGTATAGAGTTTTGAACTTAGATTAGAAGTAGATGCAATCTACTGCACCCATGCATGCATGCTGATTTTATCTTCAAATTTATTTTAGATTTTATATACAACATAATATGTCATAGATCTTAGAGTAGGTTGATTTGATAATTATATCATATGTATATTAGATTAATTTAATTAATCTAATTATCTTCCACTATAATTTTTTTAAAAAAAATTTAAAATATATGCATGAAATCGTCTACGCATCCCAACAAAATCTTGATCAGAATAATCCTTGTGAGGAGTCACAGGATTTATAAGATTGAGATATGGTTCGGATGTACTGATTAAGAGTTGACAGTTTAACTCTGAAGTCATCCTAAGCATTAAAGGTCAAAGAGATAAATTATAATGTAATCATATGCCAAAGGTTCTTGAATGTTGCTTTGCAATCATTCGACCTATCCAAACATCGGGTGTCATTGCTAGATGATCACTTCGATTATTATAAAAATTTATTTCTCTACTACTAACTTAGATTAGAACCTATGGGATCACATACAATAGAAGTTTCTTCCTGATCAGATGGCTGATCAATGATTGAGAATCGTTCAAGGTTATAATCATCAATACGATTGATGATTAACTTTATGCAAAAGTTACAATGAAATAATTTGCTAAAGATTAGTGAATTATAGGATGATTAACTAGTAATTAGATTGCTGATTAGCTTAATTTAATTGAGCAATGAGATTCGGATCAAGTCTAATTGAATTAGATTCACTTAGATTTGACCCGATTAGGTTATAAGATGATCTAATCGCTAAGGGTGTTTGATTCCTAATTTGATCAGGACTTGGACTTGATTAATTTTTGATTAAATTAAGATTTAATTAGATTGATTGGTGCTTAATTAGATTAGGTTCAATATGTTAGAATTCAAGATTTGGGGCATGCATGTGTATTTCAAAACTTTATTTTCTAAATACCGTAGCGGAATACAAGATTAAAATACTTTTAATTTGAATCATGCATGCATAAAGACATAAAACCATAAGGATCTAGTTCGTGTGCTGAAATTGATATATGCTGAAATTTAGATTGTAATCAATTCACATACTTATTTCGCAATCTTTTTCTTCGAATCTGAATCTAAAAGAGAAGAGATTTTTTTCTAGCCACACAAGTATCCGGCCTCTACGGATATCCACTCAAGATCAGCCTGGAACAGTTCTCTAAAAATTAAATTTTTTTTTTTAAAAAAATTCAATCTACTGAATTTGAATGAAGCCTGGATTGCAATCAACACTTAATCTCTTTTCTTGATCTTTTTCTTCTTCTCTTCTCTAACCTTTCTTCCTTACTTTGAGCTACTACTACAACCTTGAAACTAGCAAGGAAGAAGACATCCAACAGCTTGGACATGGGAGGCTTGGGATGTCCCAAAAGATGGGGCGTGTAGGACGCCCAAGGGAGAAGAGAAAGGGAGAGGAAGAGAGGGCGTGGTAGTCTCCAAAGATAGCATGGGCTGCTGGTTGGATGCTCTAGGGACCTTAGGGGAGGTCCCTTTAAATAGGTATGAGAATTGAATCTTATTCAATCTCATAATACAAGTCCTACTAGCATTAAGTTTCCTAATAACTTAAATTATCCAACTTACTTTAAGAGACCCTTTAGGCACCAACAATTGGAGCCCTTTCACCTATTATTTCATACCCCAAAATACACCCAAGGGACACCCCATATAAGATCAAGAGGCCCTCTAATCATAGGACACATCCAACTTAATCAAATCAAGATGGCACCCAAGAATAACTATCCAAAAAATTAATAAGGGACTTGCACCCTTAATTCATATGATCCAAAATCTTAGACACCAACAATTAGAGTCTCATGAATTTAATTCATGTAGATTATTAGTAGGTAATTAAGTTTAAATTATCTTATCAAATAAGAAATCAAAATGAAAAGAGAAATTGGATCCAATCATGTGCTATCAAAGTTACCTTGAACCCAATCTAATTTTTTTAAATCCAATTAACACTTCATAAGCTCAATTGCTAATTTCAAGCTAAATTCCTTTGTTGTGTAACCCCATAGATTCAATTCTATCTGGTAGTAAGATATACAATGATCTCTATCAAAGTATCATTCTTTTCAATGGTTTGGAATAATTTCACTCTAACTCATCAAGGATTGTCGATCCAGAACAATCCTAGTGAGCTCTCATAATCTACCAATGACACCTAGCATTATGTAGTGACAACCCAATAGAATTGAAATGAACCTCTAGGTGTAGTTAACATATGATTCAATCCCTCTATCATGAGTTTCGACTAGATGGCAGATCATAGATAAATCATCAAACCTCAACATCAGTCATATGATAGATTCGATTAGCTCAAGTCCAGTTGTGACTTCTATGAATACTCTTTTTCATCAATCATACTACTGTGGCCACAGATTCTCAAACTTAGCTTCTCAAATTCTATAGGACTACTCCTTTCTATCAAAGTTGATAGATCCCATCTTCATGCACATCCTACTCTTATAATAGACCAACTGTCATTAATATCCACTACAAGAGCTCATTGAGATCCATATTTATGTGTCAATCAAACTCTAGCAGCCTTACTACGAGCAGCAATACCATCTCAGATCAAAAGATCGATCACACTACTATAGCATCAAGATGATCACTAACGATCGAGTAGAAATCTAAGTGATCTTTCATATGGCCACACCCAGTACTAGTTGTTCTCTAACAACTATCCGCACTCGTCGCTTAGTATCTCTACACTGTAGATCAAAGACTCATCTATCTCAAAGAAAGTGATTTGTGCGCTATCTATCCAGATCGATTACCATCCTCATAATGATCCTATGATCGAAAGTATTTAATAATTAAATACATATTTCTAATTCTCAATATCTTGAGAAAATGTATCAAAACTAATTTCATGGATGATTCAAGGATACATCACACTTGAATGAAAAATAAATTTATCTATTTATTGATCAAATCAATGTATTAAGTATAAATTTGTATCCAGGGTTATTACAATGTGTCAGCCATATTGGCTTCTAGGACATACATCTAACAATCTTTCACTTGGACTAAAGTAAATTGATCACAAATCTAAGTCCCATCTTCTAAAGGTGAACTTCTATTTTTGGTTGGCTCAACTGTTTAGTCAGTGGGTCTGTCATGTTGTTGGTAAAGTCTACTCTTCGTACCTCAACATATTTTTTTTGAGATAGTCATGTATGATGTGACATCATCGCTCAATGTGCTTTGATTTCTAATGAGACTTTAGCTCCTTAGCAAGTGCTATCGCTCCATTGTTATCATAGTAGAGTGGTATGGCATCTGATGTCATAACCTCAAGTTTCATGATGAACTTCTTAAACTAGAAACCTTCCTTTGCGACATCCGAAGTAGCGACATACTCAGCCTCCATGGGCGAATCCGTTATGATGGGTTGTTTGGAACTCTTCTAACTAACTACATCATCATTGCAGATGAACACATATCTTGATGTAGACTTTTTATCATCAGGATCAAACTTGAAGTCTGAATCAGTATATCCGCAACTCGCAACTCAGAATCTCCTACAAAGATCAAAAACAAATCCTTAGTTTTTCTTAAGTACTTAAGGATGTTCTTCATAGCTATCTAATGCTCCTTGCCTGGATTCAATTGATACTTGTTCATGACACTCACAGTAAGGATAATATCAGGTCAATACATAACATGACGTATATGAGGCTCCCTATTACCAAGGCATAAGGGATCCTACTCATGCATTGTACCTCCTCAGATGTGGTCAGACACATCATCTTGGAGAGATTAATCCCATGCCTAAGAGGCAAAAATCATCTTTTGAAGTTTTTCATACTGAACCTCTTCAGTACTTTCTCTATGTACAGCTTTTGTGATAGGCCTAGCATCCATTTAGGTCTATCTTTATAGATCTTTATTCCGAGAATATAGGATGTTTCCCTAGATCTTTCATGGAGAATTTTTTGGACAACCATCTTTTGATCATGGTAAGCATTAGAACATCATTTTCAATAATGAGAATATCATCCATGTATAATACGAGGAATGTTATCGCACTCCCACTGATATTTTTTATATACACATAGTTTTTTCTTTATTTTTGATGAAATCAAACAATTTGATTGCTTCATTAAAATGATGGTTCCAACTTCGAGAAGATTGCTTTAATCCGTATATAGATCTTTATAGCTTACAGACTCTGTGATCACCATCGCCAGATGTGAAACCCATAGGCTATCTCATATAGATATCTTCCTCAAGATATCCATTCAGAAAGATAGTTTTCACATCCATCTGTCAGATTTTATAATCATAATAAGCTACAACAGCAAGCAGAGTGCGGATAGATTTCAGCATGGCTACGGACAGGAAGATTTTCATCAATCATACTACTGTGGCCACAGATTCTCAAACTTAGCTTCTCAAATTCTATAGGACTACTCCTTTCTATCAAAGTTGATAGATCCCATCTTCATGCACATCCTACTCTTATAATAGACCAACTGTCATTAATATCCACTACAAGAGCTCATTGAGATCCATATTTATGTGTCAATCAAACTCTAGCAGCCTTACTACGAGCAGCAATACCATCTCAGATCAAAAGATCGATCACACAACTATAGCATCAAGATGATCACTAACGATCGAGTAGAAATCTAAGTGATCTTTCATATGGCCACACCCAGTACTAGTTGTTCTCTAACAACTATCCGCACTCGTCGCTTAGTATCTCTACACTGTAGATCAAAGACTCATCTATCTCAAAGAAAGTGATTTGTGCGCTATCTATCCAGATCGATTACCATCCTCATAATGATCCTATGATCGAAAGTATTTAATAATTAAATACATATTTCTAATTCTCAATATCTTGAGAAAATGTATCAAAACTAATTTCATGGATGATTCAAGGATACATCACACTTGAATGAAAAATAAATTTATCTATTTATTGATCAAATCAATGTATTAAGTATAAATTTGTATCCAGGGTTATTACAATGTGTCAGCCATATTGGCTTCTAGGACATACATCTAACAATCTTTCACTTGGACTAAAGTAAATTGATCACAAATCTAAGTCCCATCTTCTAAAGGTGAACTTCTATTTTTGGTTGGCTCAACTGTTTAGTCAGTGGGTCTGTCATGTTGTTGGTAAAGTCTACTCTTCGTACCTCAACATATTTTTTTTGAGATAGTCATGTATGATGTGACATCATCGCTCAATGTGCTTTGATTTCTAATGAGACTTTAGCTCCTTAGCAAGTGCTATCGCTCCATTGTTATCATAGTAGAGTGGTATGGCATCTGATGTCATAACCTCAAGTTTCATGATGAACTTCTTAAACTAGAAACCTTCCTTTGCGACATCCGAAGTAGCGACATACTCAGCCTCCATGGGCGAATCCGTTATGATGGGTTGTTTGGAACTCTTCTAACTAACTACATCATCATTGCAGATGAACACATATCTTGATGTAGACTTTTTATCATCAGGATCAAACTTGAAGTTTGAATCAGTATATCCGCAACTCGCAACTCAGAATCTCCTACAAAGATCAAAAACAAATCCTTAGTTTTTCTTAAGTACTTAAGGATGTTCTTCATAGCTATCTAATGCTCCTTGCTTGGATTCAATTGATACTTGTTCATGACACTCACAGTAAGGATAATATCAGGTCAATACATAACATGACGTATATGAGGCTCCCTATTACCAAGGCATAAGGGATCCTACTCATGCATTGTACCTCCTCAGATGTGGTCAGACACATCATCTTGGAGAGATTAATCCCATGCCTAAGAGGCAAAAATCATCTTTTGAAGTTTTTCATACTGAACCTCTTCAGTACTTTCTCTATGTACAGCTTTTGTGATAGGCCTAGCATCCATTTAGGTCTATCTTTATAGATCTTTATTCCGAGAATATAGGATGTTTCCCTAGATCTTTCATGGAGAATTTTTTGGACAACCATCTTTTGATCATGGTAAGCATTAGAACATCATTTTCAATAATGAGAATATCATCCATGTATAATACGAGGAATGTTATCGCACTCCCACTGATATTTTTTATATACACATAGTTTTTTCTTTATTTTTGATGAAATCAAACAATTTGATTGCTTCATTAAAATGATGGTTCCAACTTCGAGAAGATTGCTTTAATCCGTATATAGATCTTTATAGCTTACAGACTCTGTGATCACCATCGCCAGATGTGAAATCCATAGGCTATCTCATATAGATATCTTCCTCAAGATATCCATTCAGAAAGATAGTTTTCACATCCATCTGTCAGATTTTATAATCATAATAAGCTACAACAGCAAGCAGAGTGCGGATAGATTTCAGCATGGCTACGGACAGGAAGATTTTTTGATAGTCAATATCCTCGCGCTAACTATAACCTTTAGCCACAAGCCTAGCTTTATAAATCTCTACCTTACCATCGACACCTATCTTTCTTTTGTAGATTCATTTACACCTAATGGGTATGATTTCCTTAGGTGGATCCACTAAGGTCCAAACTTGGTTTGAGTACATCAAGTCAATTTCTGACTTCATAGCACTCTAATCATTTTTCGAAATCGATGTCAGACATCACCTCGTTAAAGGTATTTGGATCATCACCATGACCCTTATCTTCCATAAGAAATATTTTCTTTACTTCCTCCGTAAGCATACCCATGTATCTCTCAGGAGGTCGGGAGACCCTACTAGATTTATGAGGTGGTTGAGGAATATTTACTACTGGCTCATGAATAATGGGTTCCTAAGGATCTATAGCTCTTGGCTCTTCAGAGATCTTCTCTTCGAGCTCAACTAACCTTCCACTGCCACTGTTGGGTGTAAAACCTCCCCCAGCTGAAGTTTGTGTCCGGAGTGACCCCTTGGGGATACTACAGGCAAACTTCGTCCGGACTTCTACAGGAGCTGGACTTCTCCCTCGACTTTGATCGAAAGAAGACTCCCTCCGGACTCCTACGGGAGCCGGACTTCATCCTCGACTTCGAACGCTGGCAAGCTTCATCCGAACTCCTACGGGAGCCGGACTCCATCTCCAACTTCGGCTATAGGAAAGCTTCGTCTAGACTCCTACAAGAGCCGGACTCCATCTCCAACCCTGACTACAGACAAACTTCATCCGGACTCCTACGGGAGCCGGACTTCATCCCCAACTTCGACTGCAGGAAGACCTCGTCCGAGCTCCTATGGGAGTCGGACTTCACCTCTGACTCCAGCTACAGACTCCAACCGAACTTCAGCCGACAAGTCTGGACCCCCTGCCAGGCCGTAGTAACGGCCATGACTCTGCTCCACTCTCTGTGGTGGATCCTACACGGCTCCATTACTCCCTGACAGGTCGCAGTAATGGCCACGATTCTGCTCCACTCTCTGCGGCGGATCCTATGCGGTTCCACCGCTCCCTGACGAGTCACGACAACGGACGCCGCTCCACTCCCCGCAACTGATTCCACGTGGCGAGCCATGGTGACAGCCATGACTCCACCCCATTACTCTTCATGATAAATTTCTCCTGACCCCGTACGGCCCACGATGAGGCGATCATAAACAGTCGCTATCAACCCGTTGCTCCCCCCGCCTATAAAGGGGGGACCCCAAATACGTTATTCTCTAAGCTCTATTTTCTATCCCAAAACTCTACTAAAATTTTTGTTCGAGCACTCCATTCTTGTTGAGGCAGAGAACTGATTTGAGTGTCGGAGGGTCTTGCCGGAGCACCCCCACCTCCGGTCTAGACTTCTTTTGCAGATCCCGATGGTGACTGTGACTCCAGCTTCTCCGGTGCAAGTGGATTTTTGTACCAACAGGATTGGCGCTAGAGGAAGGGGTGAACCTTCGCGGTACCCTTGTTCTTAAAGGAGTGCTCAATGGGACCACCTCTAGTCATCTTCTCCGACATCTACTCCTCCTTCCCCCCACTAGATCCTCGCCCGATGCCTTCTCGCGAAGCATCCACACGGCGACCCACGGCCTCCGCGGCCAGATCTCAGGCTCCGGCCTCACCTCCAGTTTCCCAGGCCCTGCATCCTCCGACAGTGGTGGCCAGCAGGGAGCGGTCGGACAATCGACCTCCGATGGATTTTGCCAATACCATCTCAGGAGGATCCCGGCAGGAAGCAACTAACGTACTAGCCGTACCCCCCAAACGGCAAAAAATTGAGGAGCCCATAACCTTTACCGAAGAAGATGCTTAGGGAGTCCAATTCACTCATAACGATGCGGTTGTAGTTTCTTTGAATATAGCAAATTACGATGTCCGCCGCATTCTTATCGATAATGGAAGTGTTGCTCCTAGATTGATTTTGATGATTACAAAGCAGATTGAAGGGATACAATCAATTGAAAAAGTCCTTATGCTCTTCAAGGGCAAAATCGTAATTTCACTAAAATCTTGATTTGATAATACCATTTGGTAGAACAAATGATTTGAAATCAATTGATGAAAATTTCATTGTGTTTGGACTAATATTTTTGAAGTTATGAAGGTTTGAAGTGCATGAGTCGACTCATGAGTCAACTCATGGCACTATGAGCTGAATGGCACAAAAAAATTCCCATGGCACGCTGGATTTTTGGCTTGGCACGACCTGTGAGTCGACTCATGAGTCGACCCACAAGGCATGAGTCGACTCATGAGTCGACCTCTGCTGATTTGAGCCGAAAAATCCAGAAATCAGATCTTCTGGTCTGTTGCAACAGAAGTCGACTCATGAGTCGACTCCTGAAGCATGAGTCGACTCATGAGTCGACCCCTGCGATGGGAAATGTCAGCAACGGCTATTTTTTTGCCCATTTTAATTGCCATTTATGCTTCCTAAAAATCCTCTAACGGCTCTTCATCTGCCTAAATTGTTTTCTCTTGCTTCTAATGCTACAAAATGCTTTAAATGATGAAAGAAATTGCAGATTAAATAGCGGATCAAACGTGAAATCAAATAAAAAGAGAAAAGAGAGGAAAAAGAGAAGAACAGAAGAGAGGATCCGAAATTTGCAAGAAAAAGCCTGAGATCAACGAAATATCCATAGAGAAAAAGAGAGAGGATCCACAATATACCAGAGAGATTGTGAAAGAGAAAAGGAAGATCTTTCAAGGAGAGAATTCTTCACGCCTATCGTTTCAACCTTGATCTAGAGATCGTTCAAAGCTTTCAAGAGATCTTCAATCAACAATCAACCTCTTCTCAAGCGTTCAACCGTTCATTCATCTTGAGAAAATCTGAAAAAGGGGTTCTTCATTTGAGTAAAGTTTTTATTGTTATATTTTCTCATTTAAGGAGCTGTTTTTGTATTCATCTGTGCTCTAAATATTCTTACTCTTTGTGAGTTTTTGCTCTTGTTTTTGGAGGATTTCCAAAACAAGGAAAGGTTGATCCGAACCTGAAATCGGAGTGTTTTGGGTTGGCTTGTACCCGGAAAACAAGTGTTCTAGCTTGGGATAGCTAGGGTCGGAGTTTCCGACGTCCTGTATTCTAGCTTGGGATAGCTAGTGTCGGAGTTTCCGACGTTTTGTATTCGGGTTGAATACAAAGGATAGTGGATTAAAATTCCCAAGTGGGATCTTGGGGAGTGGATGTAGGTGCAAGGTTAGCACCGAACCACTATAAATCCTTGTGTTTGTGGTGTGCTTTATCGCTTTATCTTATTTCTTTATTATATCCTTGCAATACTACTTTAGATAATTAATATTGATTTAAAGCCATTGTTTTGTTCTTCATAAGTTATTTGTTGGGCTTAAAATTTTTAGAAACCCAATTCACCCCCCCTCTTGGGTTGCATAGCTGGGCAACAAGTGGTATCAGAGCCAGTGCTCTAGCCCTTCTTTGATCTAACAATCAAAGAGCCAAAGATCTATGGCAACCCATGTTGGAACTTCTCTAGCTGAGGGGCAATCAACAAACCGACCTCCACTTTTCAATGGGTCTAATTACACCTATTGGAAAGCTCGGATGAAGATTTTCATACAAGCACTCGACTATGATATGTGGAGTATCATAGTGAATGGTCCTCACACACCCACCAAGATTATAGATGGTAAGGAGTCAACCAAACCCGAGAAAGAATGGGATGAGGTTGACAAGAAATTGGCACAATTAAATGCCAAAGCTATGAATGTTCTTTATTGTGCACTAGATGCTAGTGAATTTAATCGCATTTCTACTTGTGCATCTGCTAAAGAAATATGGAATAGGTTAGAAGTCACCCATGAGGGAACAAATCAAGTAAAAGAGTCTAAAATAAACATGCTTGTACATAAATATGAATTGTTCAAAATAGAGCATGATGAGTCCATAACTGCTATGTTTACTCGTTTTACTGATATAATCAATGGTTTAAAGAGTCTTGGCAAATCTTATACTAACAGTGAACTTGTAAGGAAGATTCTCAGGTCACTGCCAAGAACTTGGGAAGCCAAGGTGACTGCCATCCAAGAAGCAAAGGACTTGAACACTCTACCTCTAGAAGAGCTTCTTGGATCCTTGATGACTCATGAACTTAGCATGATGCAACATCAAGAGGATGAAATCAAAAAGAAAAGAACCATTGCCCTCAAATCCACAACTTCACCTGATTATGAAACAGATGACTCTGAAGATGAAGATCAGGATGAGGAGATGGCTCTCATCACCCGAAAATTCAAGAAGTTTCTAAGAAAAAGGAAACAGGGGATGAGAAAGAAATTTACAAAAGGAGATCAAAGCATAGAAAAGGAGAAAGATCAAACCCCTATATGCTACGAGTGCAAGAAGCCAGGACATTTCAGATCCGAATGTCCTCAATTGAAGAAAGGTCCAAAGAAATTCAAAAAGAAGGCAATGATGGCGACCTGGAGTGCGAGTGATGACTCAAGCTCCGACGAGGAAACCTCAACCGAACAAGCCAATCTGTGCCTGATGGCACATGAAAATGAGGTAACTTCTGAATCCACTAGTGAGTTTACTTTTGAAGAATTGTATGAAGCTTTCTATGATTCAATTGATGAATTAAAGAAACTAGGGAAGAAAAACAAAGAGCTGAAATTGAAAAATCAGTCCTTAGTGAAACAAGCTGAAATTCTTTCAATTGAAAAATTCACATTGATTCAAGAAAATCAAAACTTTAAGGATGAAATTAACAGGCTGAAATCTATAGTAGATAAGTTCACCTTAAGTTCAAACAAGCTAAATATGATCCTTGATAATCAGAAAGCTATATATGATAAGGCTGGACTTGGTTATAAACCCCTGAAGAAACAGAAATTTTTGAAGGATATTTATGCAAATTATTCAAGCAAAAAGCCTACAAATATTACTTGTTTTAAATGTGGAAGAATAGGACATAAATCATACACATGTCTTATTAACAAATATGCAAACACAAAGAAAATATGGGTTCCAAAAGGAACCATTCTGACTAACCTGAAAGGACCCAAGAAAGCTTGGGTACCTAAGACAGAAACTTGATCTGTGCTTGCAGGTGTGTCTAGCATCCCAAGAAGGAAATAGGAAATGGTATCTTGACAGCGGATGCTCGAGACACATGACTGGTGATGAATCACAATTCATCACGCTTGATGCTAAGGATGGAGGGATGGTCACCTTTGGAGATAATGGCAAAGGAAAGATCATCGGGATAGGTAACATTGGTATCACTCCCTCCAAATACATTGAGAATGTTTTACTTGTTAAAGGTTTAAAGCATAACTTACTTAGCATTAGTCAATTCTGTGATAAAGGGTATAAAGTAAGTTTTGAATCATCTGTATGCATTGTGACGAGTCCTATTAACGATGGCATTAAATTTATAGGACATAGGCATGGCAATGTTTATATGGTAGACTTGAATGATTTAACTAAATTAGACATGCAATGCCTAGTTTCCTTAAATGCTAAAATAAATGAGACTAGTTGGCTGTGGCATCGTAGACTTGCACATATTAGCATGCATTCTCTTTCAAAATTAATCAAAAAGGATTTAGTTCTCGGTTTGCCAAAATTGAATTTTGAAAAGGATAGAATTTGTGATGCATGCCAATTAGGTAAACAAACTAGAGTATCATTTAAATCCAAAAACACTATTTCAACTTCTAGACCTTTAGAGCTCTTACATATGGATTTATTTGGACCAACTAAAACCACTAGTCTAGGAGGAAAACGATATGGATTTGTATTAATTGATGATTACTCTCGTTTTACTTGGATTTTCTTTTTAGCTCACAAAAATGAAACTTTTCAAATTTTCACGAAATTTTATCGAAAAGTCACTAATGAAAAAGGGTTTTCAATTCAAAATATTAGAAGTGATCATGGAACAGAATTTGAAAATCATGACTTTGAAAATTTTTGTGATGAAAATGGAATTGGCCACAACTTCTCTGCTCCTAGGACACCCCAACAAAATGGGGTAGTTGAAAGGAAAAATAGAACCTTAGAAGAAATGGCCCGTACCATGCTCTGTGAAAGCAACCTTCCAAAATATTTTTGGGCGGAAGCTATTAACACAGCATGTTACATTTTAAATCGTTCTTTAATAAGACAATTTTTAAAGAAAACCCCCTATGAACTTTGGAAAGGAAGAAAACCAAATATTGCCTATTTTCATGTTTTTGGTTGCCGATGTTTTGTATTAAATAATGGCAAAGAAAAACTTGGTAAATTTGATGCAAAATCAGATGAAGCAATCCTTCTAGGTTACTCCTCCACTAGTAAAGCATTTAGAGTGTTCAACAAAAAAACCTTAGTAGTTGAGGAGTCCATACATGTTGTCTTTGATGAATCTAACGATCTTCCTTCAAGGAAGAATAAGGGTGTTGATGATGCAGATCCACTAATAGAAGGTATGAAGGAGATCACTCTAAAAGATTCAGCAACTCCAGAAGACAAGGATCAAGAAGATGAACAAAATGAGAAAGGTGAAGAAATTCAAGAACAACCTCAAGGTACAAATGACTTACCCAAGGAATGGAGGTATGTTCACAACCACCCTAAGGAATTTATTATCGGTGATCCTATGCATGGGGTAAAAACACGTTCTTCACTTAGAGATGTACTTAATCATTGTGCTTTTGTATCTCAACTTGAACCTAAAACTTTTGAAGAAGCTGAAAATGATCATAACTGGATTCATGCTATGCAAGAAGAACTCAGTCAATTTGAAAGAAATAATGTTTGGACCTTAGTGAAAAGACCTAAAGATTATTCAATAATTGGCACAAAATGGGTCTTTAGAAACAAATTAGATGAGCATGGAAATGTAATTAGAAATAAAGCAAGACTGGTTGCTAAGGGATATAATCAAGAAGAAGGAATTGATTTTGATGAAACCTTTGCACCTGTTGCTAGATTAGAAGCCATTAGACTTCTACTTGCTTATGCTTGCTTTATGAAATTCAAACTATTTCAAATGGATGTTAAAAGTGCATTTTTAAATAGATATATTTCTGAAGAAGTATATGTAGAACAACCCCCTGGATTTGAAAATCATGCTTTTCCCAATCATGTCTTTAGATTAAATAAAGCTTTATATGGTCTAAAACAAGCACCTAGAGCATGGTATGAAAGGCTAAGCAAATTTCTACTAAATAATGGTTTCTCAAGAGGCAATGTGGATACAACTCTATTTATTAAAAGAAACCAAAATGATATGCTAATTATACAAATTTATGTTGATGACATAATTTTTGGGTCTACTAATGAATCCCTTTGTCAAGACTTTGCTAAGCTTATGCAGGGAGAGTTCGAGATGAGCATGATGGGAGAACTCACTTTCTTTCTCGGACTCCAAATCAAACAATCAAAAGAGGGAATCTCCATCACCCAAAGCAAGTACACCAAGGAACTACTCAAAAGATTTGGAATGGAGAACTGCAAACCAATTGGCACACCAATGAGTCCCTCATGTAAGCTTGACAAGGATGATGAAGGTAAAAGCGTAGACTTAAAATACTATAGAGGTATGATTGGCTCATTATTATATTTAACTGCAAGTAGGCCTGATATCATGTTTAGTGTTTGCTTATGTGCAAGATATCAATCTAATCCTAAGGAATCTCATTTGAATGCTGTTAAAAGAATCCTTAGATACTTAAATGGTACACAAACAATAGGGTTATGGTACTCTAAGGACTCACAAATTAATTTGTTAGGATATTCTGATGCTGATTTTGCTGGATGTAAATTAGATAGAAAAAGCACAAGTGGAACTTGCCAATTTCTTGGAGTTAACCTAATCTCATGGTTTAGCAAGAAACAAAATTCGGTGGCACTGTCTACGGCTGAGGCCGAATACATTGCAGCCGGAAGTTGTTGTGCTCAAATCTTGTGGATTAAGCAACAACTCGAAGACTTTGGAATCAAACTTAATGAAACACCAATAAAATGTGATAATACAAGTGCTATAAATCTATCTAAAAATCCAATACAACACTCAAGATCTAAACATATTGAGATAAGACATCATTTCATAAGAGAACATGTTCAAAACAAAAATATAATTCTTGAATATGTTTGCACTGAAAATCAATTAGCCGATATCTTTACAAAGGCCCTTAGTGAGGAAAGATTCTGTGAAATTAGGAGAAATCTAGGAATTCTAGATCCATTTATCTGAAATTTCTCAATTTCCAAAGAATAGATGTCACAAACTCTTAGAGCTCAATTTTCAACATCTATCCTGGTTCCAAAAGCTCAGTTTTATCACTCTAAAAACTTATCATTGAGCAAAATTCTTTCTCCCAAAATTTTGAATTTTTCTGGAATTTATTTGCATTTTTCCTGATTTTCTGAACTTCATGAGTCGACCCCCATGAGTCGACTCAATGGCAAACTTGTAAATCCCACCAACTTCCATCGGGTTCATTGTTTTTAAAACGGGAAACCTTGTTTATGAGACGACTCATCTTCTCGTCGTCTTCCTTCCGAAAGCCGTCCTCTCCAACTCTTTTTGCTCCAAATCCAAGGATCAATTCTGAGGCAATTCTCCCTCCTCCTCTCCACCAAAAATCGCCTCCTTGAAAAGGATTTTTCTGTGCTTTCTCGCAGTGATAGGCGCGGGTGGAACGTGCCCTAGAACTTCACCGTTCATTCAAAATCCACTTCTTTTCTCCACCAAAATTCTTCTTTACTCTTTTGTGATCCCTCCTCCACTGAATTCAAGTCTTCTTGTCTGCTACCTTATTGGATATGGCTCCAAAGATGAAACTTCCCCAAAGAAGGAAATCAATCCGAGAGCTTGAGGAAATTGTCCGAAAGAAAAGGCATGCTCAGTCTTCCACTGTTCCCAATCCAGTTTCAGTACCTGCTCAAGGTCCCTCTCAACCCTCCATAAGCCCCAGTGTAAATCTTCTTTCTGATAGAAAAGTAGAAACCGGGAAAAATATAGATTTTCGGTTCTTTGAGAAAGAAGGCTTTACTTTTGCTACCAAGATCAAAAATCAAGGATGGAAACTTTATTGCTCTCTTAAGGAAGTCACCTATGTTGATCTAGTCAGAGAGTTCTACCAGAACCTAAATTATGGAAACGGGTCTGTGACTTCAACTGTAAAGGAGATTGACATCTGTTTGGATTCTAGGATATTGGGAGAGATACTTCAGTTGCCTAGTGAAGGATACTCATATATGGAACTCTCAATTAAAGAAGAAGGGATCAGAATTATCTTAGGAGAAGATTTTTCAGGAAGTTTAAACAAATTGGAAGCAAAGCTACTGTCCATTGAGATGAGGGTCCTGCATCAGATTGTGACAAAACTATTCTTTCCTAGGAGTGGTAGACATGACTTACTATCTGGCAGAGATGTATGTGTCATGTTTCATATCATCACTCAGACCCCCCTAAACCTCCCTACACTTATGATAGAGGCCATGAGAGAAACTTTGAACAGATCCAAGGCACACTTGCCTTATGGTATGGCCCTTACTAGAGTTTTTAGGAGGTTTGGAGTTAGCTGTGAGGGGGAGACACCTACCAAGCTCTCACATGTGGACACTTTCAACCAACACAGCCTGCACCGAATGGAAATTACAAAGACTGTTGGTGGTTGGATCAAGGGCTCTGAAGAAAGAGCTGAGGAGAGAGCTGAGGAAAGAGCTGAAGACAGAACTGAAGGCAGAATAGAAGAAGAAGGTCCATCTTCTCCTGTACATGATTTCAGGGCAGCTTCACCAGATACCCAGTTCATTCCTGATACTGAGGCTGGCCCTTCTGAGTTTACTAGGATGCCCACACCAGTGTATCAGCCAGAGAGCAGAGCACCTCATTCAGAGTTCAGACTGGCTGACGATCAGATCGAGCATATATCTCAGCGTGTGGCTTCTTTGTTGTCTAGCCAGTGGAGTAGTACTTCTTTTGCACCTGGAGCTACTTCTTCTGATCAGACCATTACTCCCCACATCTCCACTATATTTCAGATGATTTCAGATCAGTCCGTCAGGATACAGCAGCTTGAGGATACAGTCTGGAGACTTACTGGCAGAGTTCTTGACTTGCAGGGGCAAGTCCTTGCATTGGCCCATCCCCAGCCACAGGAGTCTACCATTGAGGTCACAGACCTCACTGCAGAGGCTGGCAGGCTCAGAGGAGCACTAGAAGGTGGATATGAGCTACTGAGGAAAGAGATCAGAGGATCGAGTGAGCATGCTACCACCCAGTTCACTGCTCTACTTCAATCTGTTTCCAGAGCACTGAACGTACTTGATTCTATCAGACTCATGATATCAGCCCTAGTATCTCAGCATTCTCAGCCACCTAGTTCATCTCGTTCTCCTGCTCGTGGCAGAGGCAGACGGGGTAGAGGACGCACTTCTGATCCATCATCTTCTCATACTATATCTGATGACTCTGATCATTGACTTATCTAGATCTTAGGAGTTAGTATCTTGTTCTAGGATCTATACCTTGGGGCCATGTATTGACATTTAGCTGGTTGAATTTTATGAAACAATTATGATATTAATGGAATCATCTTTTACCTATATTTCTACCTCTTTGTAATGATTATATTTTGGTTATATTTCAATCTCCGATACATCTGTTGAAATATTATCTTCTCCTTATTGTTGTTTGCTATTAATAATTGCTATATTAAGGGGGAGCAAACATCTGTGAAAAACTCTAAAGAGGAAGAAATTAAAGAATATTTTCAGAAAAGGAAAAGAAAGAGTTAACTATGTTTGATGATGTCAAAAAGGGGGAGAAATTAAAATTAAACAAAAATTGAAATTAGACAAAAAGCAAAACCCTAAATTATGAGAAAAAGGGGGAGAAATTAAATTAAAACAAATATTGAAGAAATTAAGAAATATTGGAGAAAAACAAGGATTGAAAGATTAAACAAAACTTTGAGAAATTTTGGTATCGAAATTTGGTATCAGACAGAGAAATTTGGTATCAGACAGAACTTTAATCCATCAAAAGCAAAATCATGAGTACAATAAGTATTTTTTATATATATGCTCTGATATTCAAACTTGCTTTTGAAATTTTACTCACCTTGAGACATCAATAAGAAATTTGTTTTACTCTGATACATCCTACAATTTCTTTCAACTTGATCTGATACATGATCCGATACAGTGTGAAGGTTTCTCTAAAATATTATAACATTTGCTCTAATACTGAATGAAATTTTCTCTGATACATTAAAAAAAAAAAAAAAAAAAAAAATTTTTCTTGCTCTGATACATTATAAAATCTTTTCTGATATCATTGTAAAAATTATTTTTGCTCTGATACATAGAAAAAGTTATTTATCTTCTCTTGCTCTGAAATATCTTGAACTCAAAATGATCTAATACTCTTTTCAAATCTTTAAGAAAATGGACAAACTATTTTTGCATTTATATTACATGCCAAAAGAATCATACTCTTTTCAAGCATATACACCCATAATGGATTCTTTTGAAATTAATGCATTAACATAAATATTTTTGTTCATATGTTTTGTCATCATCAAAAAGGGGGAGATTGTTGCTCCTAGATTGATTTTGATGATTACAAAGCAGATTGAAGGGATACAATCAATTGAAAAAGTCCTTATGCTCTTCAAGGGCAAAATCATAATTTCACTAAAATCCTGATTTGATAGTACCATTTGGTAGAACAAATGATTTGAAATCAATTGGTGAAAATTTCATTGTGTTTGGACTAATATTTTTGAAGTTATGAAGGTTTGAAGTGCATGAGTCGACTCATGAGTCAACTCATGGCACTATGAGCTGAATGGCACGAAAAAATTCCCATGGCACGCTAGATTTTTGGCTTGGCACGACCTGTGAGTCGACTCATGAGTCGACCCACAAGGCATGAGTCGACTCATGAGTCGACCTCTGCTGATTTGAGCCGAAAAATCCAGAAATCAGATCTTCTGGTCTGTTGCAACAGAAGTCGACTCATGAGTCGACTCCTGAAGCATGAGTCGACTCATGAGTCGACCCCTGCGACGGGAAATGTCAGCAACGGCTATTTTTTTGCCCGTTTTAATTGCCATTTATGCTTCCTAAAAATCCTCTAACGGCTCTTCATCTGCCTAAATTGTTTTCTCTTGCTTCTAATGCTACAAAATGCTTTAAATGATGAAAGAAATTGCAGATTAAATAGCGGATCAAACGTGAAATCAAATAAAAAGAGAAAAGAGAGGAAAAAGAGAAGAACAGAAGAGAGGATCCGAAATTTGCAAGAAAAAGCCTGAGATCAACGAAATATCCATAGAGAAAAAGAGAGAGGATCCACAATATACCAGAGAGATTGTGAAAGAGAAAAGGAAGATCTTTCAAGGAGAGAATTCTTCACGCCTATCGTTTCAACCTTGATCTAGAGATCGTTCAAAGCTTTCAAGAGATCTTCAATCAACAATCAACCTCTTCTCAAGCGTTCAACCGTTCATTCATCTTGAGAAAATCTGAAAAAGGGGTTCTTCATTTGAGTAAAGTTTTTATTGTTATATTTGCTCATTTAAGGAGCTGTTTTTGTATTCATCTGTGCTCTAAATATTCTTACTCTTTATGAGTTTTTGCTCTTGTTTTTGGAGGATTTCCAAAACAAGGAAAGGTTGATCCGAACCTGAAATCGGAGTGTTTTGGGTTGGCTTGTACCCGGGAAACAAGTGTTCTAGCTTGGGATAGCTAGGGTCGGAGTTTCCGACGTCCTGTATTCTAGCTTGGGATAGCTAGTGTCGGAGTTTCCGACGTTTTGTATTCGGGTTGAATACAAAGGATAGTGGATTAAAATTCCCAAGTGGGATCTTGGGGAGTGGATGTAGGTGCAAGGTTAGCACCGAACCACTATAAATCCTTGTGTTTGTGGTGTGCTTTATCGCTTTATCTTATTTCTTTATTATATCCTTGCAATACTACTTTAGATAATTAATATTGATTTAAAGCCATTGTTTTGTTCTTCATAAGTTATTTGTTGGGCTTAAAATTTTTAGAAACCCAATTCACCCCCCCTCTTGGGTTGCATAGCTGGGCAATAGGAAGTTCGGCCGATGTTTTGTTCTACGATGTCTTTTCAAGAATGTCCATCCTTGACGGCCATTTGAGGCCGATTACCTCCCCTCTAGTAGGGTTTACCGGCGACGCTGTCCCAATGGAGGGAATGGTGACTTTGACTGTAGCTGCGGGTCGATATCCAAGACAATCCAAGGCTCTGGTGAATTTTCTGATGGTGAAGGCACCGTCAGCCTACAACGCAATCCTCAGCCGACCTGGCCTCAATGCTCTCCGAGCCATCGTGTCAACCTACCATTTGAAGTTGAAATTCCCTACCAACGAAGAGGTCCGAGGAGACCAAGCCCTGGCCAGACACTGCTACAACATAGCCTTGCAAAGAAGCGACCAATCCGACCCCTGTCCAGTTGATGGGCTGGATGCTCGCGATGACCTCACTGAAGAGAGGGGCGGTCCAATTGAAGATCTGGTACCAATCCCTTTGAACGACGGAAATGCGGAGCATGTGGCGATGATCGGCTCCAACCTGGGGGAAGAGGTGCGGATGCATCTCATCGATTTTCTATGAAAGAATGCGGACATCTTCGCTTGGGTTCCGACGGACATGTCGGGGATCGACACGGAAGTCATGGAGCACCGCCTAGCCGTTGATCCCAAGCATCGATCGATGAAAAAAAAATCCGAGGTCATGCACCAGAGAGGCAGAAGGTGATAGCCGAGGAAGTGGACAAACTCCTTAAGGTCGGATTCATTAGGAAAGTCAATTATCCTGATTGGATTTTCAATGTTGTCCTAGTCAAAAAGGCAAACAGCAAGTGAAAAATGTGCATAGACTTCAAAAAGCTGAATAAAGCCTGCCCAAAGGACAGCTACCCCCTGCCCAGAATTGATCAACTGGTAGACGCGACCTCGGGCCATGAGCTCCTCACCTTCATGGATGCATTCTCCGGCTATAATCAAATCAGGATGGCATCGGAAGACGAAGAAAAGACTGCTTTCATTACTAACCGTGGCCTCTACTGTTACAAGGTCATGCCTTTCGGCCTCAAAAATGCAGGCGCAACCTACCAGCGGTTGGTGAATAAAATCTTCAAGGAGCAGATCGGCCGCAACATGGAGGTCTACGTGGATGACATGCTCGTAAAAAGTAAATCTTCCATGAACCACGTCGCCGACCTCGAAGAGTCCTTCGACGCCCTCCGAAAATATAAAATGAAGCTGAACCCGACTAGATGTGCTTTCGGAGTGACCTCAGGGAAGTTCCTGGGCTTCATGGTATCGGGGCACGAAATTGAGGCCAATCTGGAGAAAATTCGCGCCATCCAAGAGATGGCCACCCCAAAGTCGATAAAAGAGGTTCAGCGCCTTACAGGGAGGGTAGCTGTCCTGAATCGCTTTGTCGTGAGGTCAGCCGAACGGTGCTTACACTTTTTCCAAACCCTCAAGCAGCCAAAGAACTTCTATTGGATCCCTGAGTGCCAACAGGCATTCGAAGAACTAAGGAGCTACCTCGGCTCACCTCCACTGTTGGCAAAGCCAGAGCCTGGGGAGGAACTATTTTTATACCTGGCGGTCTCTCCCATGGCCCTTGCGGCAGTCCTTGTCAAAGAAGAAGCAAAAGTCCAACGATCGATCTACTACGTCAGTCGCACGTTGAGAGACATCGAGACCAAGTATACCAAATTAGAAAAACTGACTTACGCCCTGTTGATTGCAGCCCGAAGGCTCCGACCCTACTTTCAAGGGCACACTATAATGCTGCTCACCGACCAACCGATCAAGGCGTTTCTGCACCAGGCAGATGCCTCCGGGAGGATGGCAAAATGGGCAATCAAGCTCACAGAATTCAACATCAACTATCGATCCAGGCCAGCAGTGAAGGCCCAGATATTGGCAGATTTCATAGTGGAGTGTACAATCCCAGAGGAGGCCGAACCTGAACAAGGCAAAATTGACGGCCTGGAGTCCCGACCGAACTTCCCCAAAGAAGAAGCAGATCCCTCTGATTGCTTTTGGGTCCTCTACGTGGATGGGTCTTCCAACACGTCAGGCGCAGACGCAGGCCTGATCTTGATCAGTCCAGAGGGAATCATCGCGGAGTATGCTCTGCGCTTCGAGTTCCCTGCAACAAACAACGGAGCAGAATATAAAGCTCTGATCGCAGGACTGAGGATTGCCAAAGAGCTGGGAATAGATCGGCTCCAGGTCCACAGCGACTCTCAGCTAGTAGTGGGACAAGTCAACAGAAACTATGAAGCGCGGGAGGACAGCATGGCTAAATATCTTGAAAAGGTAAAGGAGCTCGTCCCCGCCTTCAGCAGCTTCAACATCAGGCAGATTTTGAGGTTGGAAAATGCCAGGGCCGACCTTCTCTCCAAGCTGGCAATGCTGGCTCCAGCCAAATTACCCAAGGGTGTTCTCTTTGAAGTGCTCAAGTGTCCGAGTACGAAAGAATCGTAGCCCGTGTTGGAAATTGACCACGAGCCCAGCTAGATCGACCCACTGATAATATATCTCAGAGATGGGGTTCTCCCCCAGGATGCGAAAGAAGCTCAGAAGCTTCGAAATCAAGCTTCCCGATACATCCTTTATGAGGACAAGTTGTACAAGAGATCATACTCTTTGCCCCTTTTGAAATATCTCCGACCTTCGGAAGCTAACTACGCCTTGTGGGAGGTGCATGAAGGAATCTGCAGAAGCCATCTGGGGGCTAGATCTTTATCCCACAAGTTGCTCCACCAAGGATATTACTGGCCGACGATGCATCATGACTCGATTGAATATGTCAGAAAGTGTGATCGATGCCAGAGATATGCCAACATCCAGAGACAACCCACCACCGAGCTTACACCCTTGAGTGCCCCATGGCCTTTTGCGCAATGGGGGATGGACATCCTTGGACCCTTTCCCGTGACGTCGGGGCAGAGGAAGTTCCTCCTGGTAGCGATTGACTACTTCACTAAGTGGGTTGAAGCCGAACCACTAGCAAAAATCACAGAAGCAAAAGTGCAAAATTTCGTCTGAAAGTCAATCGTATGCAGGTTCGGTCTGCCAAGGATCCTAATCACTGATAATGGACGGCAATTCACGGGAGCAAGATTCATCGAATTCTGTGAAGATCTAAATATCTCCCACAACTTCACATCAGTAGCCCATCCTCAGGCGAACGGTGAAGCTGAAGTGACCAACAGAACCCTACTGCAGGGGATCAAGACAAAGCTTGAAAAGGCGAAGGGAACTTGGACAGACGAACTTTATCATGTGCTGTGGGCATATCGAACTACCCAAAGACTGCCCACGGGGGAGACCCCCTTTGCTTTAGCCTTCGGAACGGAGGCTGTCATCCCAATTGAGCTTAAACTCTCATCGGCATGAGTCGTGGCATTCAACGAACATCAAAATTCGCAAGGTCTTAAAGCCAACCTCGACTTGCTGGAAGAAAGGCGGGAGGTAGCTCAAGTTCGAATGGCAGCCTACAGACAGAAAGTCGCCCGCTATTACAACTCCCGGGTCAAGAATAGAGCCTTTAGAGCAGGAGATCTAGTGCTTCGATGAGCCATTGTCTCGCAATCTCAGGATCGAGGGAAGCTCGTCCCAAACTGGGAAGGCCCGTATGAGGTCAAAGAAGTGGTCTGGCCCGAAACTTATTACCTCAAGGAGCTCGGAGGAGTAGACCTCCTGCGACCATGGAGCTCGAAAAACTTACGAATGTATTACCGATAACTTTATTTTAAATAAAAGTTGCATATCTACATGTCTCCCCTCTTGGCACTATCTTATATCGACAGGGCAGTCAAAACAAACTGTATTGAAAGCAGGAGGGGAACTTCGTCTCGACAAAGTCGAAGGCCCGGTTCTCTTTAGACCGGATGGGGGGAGAGGCCCTGCAACGCCCACACGCACCCCCACAGCCCTGTTAGGGATAGGAGGAGAACCTCACCCTAACTTGAGCAAAGTCGAAGGTCCGGTTCTCTTTAGACCGGATGGGGAGAGAGGCCCTGCAATGCCCATATGCGCCCCCACAGCCCTGTTAGGGATAGGAGGAGAACCTCACCCTAACTTGAGCAAAGTCGAAGGTCTGGTTCTCTTTAGATCGGATGGGGGGAGAGCCCTGCAACGCCTATATGTGCCCCCACAGCCCTGTTAGGGACAGGAGGAGAACCTCGCCCTAACTCGAGCAAAGTCGAAGGTCCGGTTCTCTTTAGATCGGATGGGGGGAAGGGCCCAGCAACGCCCATATATGCCCCTACAGCCGCGTTAGAGACAAGAGGAGAACCTCGTCCTAACCAGAGCTGAAACCTGTTATGATAGAAATAGGGAAAGAACCTCGCCCCGACATCAATTAAAGTCTGGTCATTCAAGACTAGATGAGAAAAAGGGAGACCTTCCCCAGCGGCCCCTTCACAATAAGACTCCGTCCGGACTCCTACGAGAGCCGGACTTCATCCTCGACTTCGAATGTTGGTAAGTACCGTACGGACTCCTACGAGAGCTGGATTTCGCCTCTGACTTCAACTGCAGACAAGCTTCGTCCGGACTCCTACGGGAGCCGGACTCCATCTCCAACTTCGACTGCAGGCAAACTTCATCCGGACTCCTACGGGAGTTGGACTTCGCCCTCGATTTTGATCGAAAGAAGACTCTGTCCAGACTCCTATGGGAGCCGAAACCTCGTCTCCAACTTTGACCGCAAGCAAACTCCGTCCGGACTCCTATGGGAGCCAGACTTCGCCCTCGACTTTGATCGAAAGAAGACTTCGTCCGGACTCCTACGAGAGATGAAACCTCATCTCCGACTTCGACCACTGGTAAGCTCCGTCCGGACTCCTACGGGAGCCAGATTTCACCTCTGACTTCAATTGCAGGTAGACTCCGTCCGGACTCCCACGGGAGCCGAACTTCGCCCCGACTTCACCTACGGGAGCCGGACTCCCATAGACCCACCAAGAGCGGAGGAAAAATTTCACTCGAAAAAGAAAAAGGGAGGAGGGGTTAAAAAGGAAAGCGATAGACTACGTCAGCGACGGATGAAAAACAAACAGCATCAAAGATGCAGAGAACCCCATCTCAGCAAGGATTGGGGTTCTTATCAAGAACCACAGTTCTCAAGGAAGCTCTCAACGTGAGCCCGAGATGAGATGACTCCCTCAGGGTGACGGAAGCTCAGACCTCCGAGCCCGAGCCCTGATGGGGGGCACCAAATTCGAGCGGCCCCAGACAAATCTGTGACCACGGACGAAAAGGATGGGTCGATACGATGGCAATCGGGTACCTCCGAACGATGTGAAGGCCGAAAAGAAGCTCAGCAAGCGACGATTCAACACGTGAGTATAAGAGGTAGCAGAGAATTCCCTTCTCATATTATTCATCCAATATACATTATAGAGCCATTAAGGTTGAGGGAGGAGGATAACTGAAAGGCGAGCCGACGTGACAACTACCGATAACCTACGGACGATGTCAAAAAAAAAAAGAAAAAAAAGAAAAAGAAGAAAATAAGAGAAATAGAGAGAAGGGAATACAACAATAACAATGGTAAAGGAAAGAAGTTCGGTAGACAACAATTCGATGCAAAGTGCGGACGAAGTAACAAAATCTTCTTCTCATTTTTCGATTAACAAGATGTACGTTACAAGACCCGGAGGGCCAGAAAAAGAAAACATTATTACAAAACTCGAAAGGGATACACCGGAGGCCACTTCAAGCTGTAGACTTCTCTTTCCGGTTCTGTCCTTCCCAGCAGCATTTTCTAGTACGTGTGATAAGCCTCTCGGCTCTCGCCCCCCGCCTCATTCCGCTCCATCTCTGAAATCCCAACCATAGGAGGAAAAGGATGGGATAGAATTCAGGGAGCAGCAAAGGCAACGGCAGCGGCAACGACGACTTGTTTCAAGAAGAACCGGGGTTACCCCAGAGGCAGCGATGGCGTCGAAGATATGCGCCACCACCGTGTGCTCCGCGACAACCACCGTCCTAGGTGTTCCGGCAAGATTGGCATGCGCTACTTCCACCATCCCCGCAACAAGTTCTACTGCCCCACCGTCGGCATCGATCACTTCTAGTCCCTCGGCCCAAACGACATCAAGGATCCTGCCACGGCTTGTGACGACAGCTCTGCCTCCTTGACCGGTGTCGCCCCATTCAGCTACTCCGAAGTTCTTAGGCAGAATGCCTTCACCGGTTGTCCCCGTTATTAAACCCCTGTTGTTGAAGGAATTCTCCCTCGAGCCCCTTTTAAGACGACGGGAACCCTCAGCGGCAGTTTGACAATCGGAGAACTCGCAGACCGCTGTTCTCCTCTTCACACTCTTCCTAGTCCGTGGCATCCTCTTGAGGTTGGCCTCCGCGGCAGAGGCCCCGGCGGGAGAACCCCTCGAAGAGACTCGGGGGACCAAAGACGGCGGAGAGCCGGTGGAGATGGCAAAGACCGGTGCAAAGGATGCTCGAAGTCGGAAAGGGCACCAATGGAGTGGCTGAGTGGCTAGGCTCTCAGGCAGAAGAAAGGCGTCGACCCTCAGGTGAAGTGAAGCCCCTGGAGGAAAGGCGGGGGCTTAAATAGGCAATGGAGCCTGGCGCAGTTATGGTGGCAGATGTCCCTAGGCCAACTAGTACCCACCATGTGTCCCACTCACCGCGGCATAGGGTTGACCATTCGCAGACTCTTATGGTGTGACACTTAGGATCACATCCTGGTGGGAGTTTCGAAAAGACTTTTCGGGTTGCCCTAATCGGAAAAAGGCTCCAGCATGCACGCATTAAATGCCAAGATTTTCGAGGGCGGTCGTGTGCAGAATTCAAGCAAACGACTTCGGCTGTGAAAATTTTTTATACTTTCTCCGATCGAAACTCAAACTCAGAAGTAGGGGGACTAGTGTTGGGTGTAAAACCTCCCCCAACCGAAGTTCGTATCCGGAGTGACCCCTCGGGGATACTACAGGCAAACTTCGTCCGGACTCCTACGGGAGCTGGACTTCGCCCTCGACTTTGATCGAAAGAAGACTCCCTCCGAACTCCTACGGGAGCCAGACTTCATCCTCGACTTCGAACGCTGGCAAGCTTCGTCCGGACTCCTACGGGAGCCAGACTCCATCTCCAACTTCGGCTATAGGAAAGCTTCGTCCGGACTCTTACAAGAGTCGGACTCCATCTCCAACCCCAACTGCAGACAATCTTCGTCCGGACTCCTACGGGAGCCGGACTTCATCCCCAACTTTGACTGCAGGAAGACCTCGTCTGAGCTCCTACGGGAGCCGGACTTCACCTCCGACTCCAGCTACAGACTCCAATCGAACTTCAGCCGACAAGTCTGGACCCCCTGGCAAGCCATAGTAACGGCTATGACTCTGCTCCACTCCCTACGGCGGATCCTACGTGGCTCCATTACTCCCTGGCAGGTCGCAGTAACGGCCACGATTCTGCTCCACTCCCTGCAGCAGATCCTATGCGGTTCCACCGCTCTCTGACGAGTCACGACAACGGACGCCGCTCCACTCCCTGCAACTGATTCCACGTGGCGAGCCATGGTGACAGCCACGACTCCACCCCATTACTCTTCATGATAAATTCCTCCTGGCTCCATACGGCCCACGACAAGGCGATCATAAACAGTCGCTATCAACCCGCTGCTCTCCCCACCTATAAAGGGGGGATCCCAGATACGTTATTCTCTAAACTGCAGGAAGACCTCGTCCGAGCTCCTACGGGAGCCGGACTTCGCCTCCAACTCCAGCTACAGACTCCAACCAAACTTCAGCCGACAAGTCTGGACCCCCTGGCAGGCCGTAGTAACGGCCACGACTCTGCTCCACTCCCTGTGGCGAATCCTACGTGGCTCCATTACTCCCTGACAGGTCGCAGTAACGGCCACGATTCTGCTCCACTCTCTACGGTGGATCCTATGCGGTTCCACCGCTCCCTGACGAGTCACGACAACGGACGCCGCTACACTCCCCGCAACTGATTCCACGTGGCGAGCCATGGTGACAGCCACGACTCCACCCCATTACTCTTCATGATAAATTCCTCCTGGCCCCGTACGACCCACGACGAGGCGATCATAAACAGTCACTATCAACTCGCTGCTCCCCCTGCCTATAAAAGGGGGGACCCCAGATACGTTATTCTCTAAGCTCTATTTTCTATCCCAAAACTCTGCTAAAATTTCTGTTTGAGCACTCCATTCTTGTTGAGGCAGAGAACTGACTTGAACGTCGGAGGGTCTTGCCGGAGCACCCCCACCTCCGTTCTAGACTTCTTTTGCAGGTCCCGATGGCGACCGCGACTCCAGCTTCTCCGGCGCAGGCAGATTTTTGCACCAACAGGACACCATGCTGGATAAATTATTTTTTCTAAAAATATGGCGTTCTGACTCACAATCACATTGTGATCTTGTAAAAAATAGTAGTATCCCATGGATTCTTTAGGATACCCTATAAAATGAGCTATAATAGATTTATCCTCTAACTTATCCATCATCTGTCTCTTGACATAGGTCGGACATCCTCAAGTCTTAAGATAACTTAGACTCGACTTCTTATTGAACCATATCTCATACGGTGTGGTAGAAACAAACATTGATGGAACTCTATTCAACAGGTGAATGGTAGTTAATAAGGTATGTTCCCAAAGATATAAGGGTAGATCAGTGAAGCTCATCATGGATCTGACTATATCCAATAGGATCCTGTTCTTTCTTTCGGATACTCCGTTGAACTGAGGTGTTCCAGAAGGCATCCATTGAGAGACTATACCGTTATTCTCAAGATATCCCAAAATTTTTTTATTAAAGTATTCACCTCCTCGATCAGATCAAAAAATCTTAATGGGTTTGCCTGTTTATTATTCTACTTCATGTCTGAATTTTTTGAACCTTTCAAAAGCCTCAGACTTGTGTTTCATCAGATACACATATCCGTACCTAGACAAATTATTAGTAAAGATAATAAAGTAGATATAATCACCTTTGACCTGCACATCAAATGGCCCACATACGTCGGTGTGTACCAGGGCAAGTAACTCAGTGGCCCTCTCCCCATGTCCTACAAAGGGTAACTTGGCTATTTTTTTCGAAAGCAAGATTCACAAGCTGGATATGACTCTGGATTAAGAGAGTCAAGGATCCCATCCTTTTTTAGTCTGTTTATCCTATCCTCTCCAATATGATCTAGTCTATGGTGCCATAAGTACTTCTGATTAATTTCATCTCTAGATCTCTTTTGGCCTACGGTACTCACTATTTGCTCATTTAAGTTTACATTCACATCAACATGCAAGTGATAAAGACTGTTAATTAAAAGACCTCATGCAACTAATTTATTTTATAAATAAATGAAATAAAAATTTTTATTGAAATTAATTTCAAAATATTTCTGTGCTAGCACAGATACAAAAATCAAATTTTGACTAGCTACAGGAATGTAATAACAGTCCTTTAAATCTAATCTAACATTAGACGGTAATCGAAGAGGACAAGTGCCAATGATCTCTGTAGTAATTTTTACTCTATTATCGATTCGAAGGATCATATCATCTTTTCTTAATCTTTTATTTTCTATTAGACCCTGCATTGAGGTACATATATGAGCACTCGAGCCAGAGTCTAATACCCAACTAAAAGTAAAAAAAATTATAAGGTTAGATTCAATTATGAGCATACCTTTGAAAGATTTGTCACTCTTTTTGATCTTTAGGTTCCTCAGATATTTTGGACAGTTTCTCCTCTAATGGCCTTAAGCATGATAGTGGAAATATTTTCTCTTTGCTTCAGTCTTGCTAGGAACTTCCTTCTTTGGCCTATTCTCCTTTTTTTGTTTCTTAACGGATTTTGTCTTTTTCTTCTCAGTAGACTTTCTCTTGAAAGAAGTCCGTTCCATTACGAGAATAGTACCCCTTGAACTCTTCAAGATTCCTTCCGTAGTGACCAACATGTTGACCAGTTTGGGTATGGTGTAATCGAGCTTGTTCATATAAAAATTTATAATAAATTGACTATATGAACTTGTAAAGGATTGAAGGATCAGATCCATCTACAATTCTTTTTATATTTCTAGCCCAAGCTTCCCAAGCTCCTCAATATCCTTGATCACTATCATACACTGCTCATGGACTGACTATCCTTCGCGCATCTTCAGATTAAAGAGTCTTTTGGACACCTCGAAGTACATTGTACGGCTCTATACCATACAACTCTTGCAGGTGAGTGATCATAGCTCTAGCAGTAGGTATATGCTCATGCTGGCTTTGTAACTTGTTTGACATAGATGCCAGCATGTAACACTTAACACGACTGTCTTCATCCGTCCACTTCTCAAAAGCAACCCTTTGCTTAATGGTAGGATGGTTTGGTAGCACTATGGGTTCCTGATCGAGTACATGATCTAGTTTTTTGAAAGTCAGGATAATCCTAAGGTTTCTGAGCCAGTCTTTGTAATTGGTATTGGTCAAACGATTAGTTTCAAAGATGCGGCTAGAGGGTTTGAGGCTGACATTGTTTAACTGCGAGAGTAAAGATTTAAGTTAGATTTTTATATTTAATGGTTGTATTTGCTTCTAGAAATTTTAAAATATAAAAAATGACTCCCATTAATTTATCGAATCCCTCCACTCCCTGGAAAGAAAATGAAAATCCTAACGTGACAAAGGATTCCTAATGGATGTTGCAGTCTCACCGATGACATGCACCTCACCTGACAGTTATTGGTAACATGCACACCAATATGTAGGCAACTCTTTATCCAAATGCTTCTCTAAGCATGTTGCAGTGATTTGGTCTCTAAGTCATGGGGGCTCACCTAATAGTTATTGCTCATACTTCTTAGTTATGCCCGATCCATCATTCACAAGCTGGTGCAAGGTGGTCATTGGATCCCTCACCTAACAGTTATTGGATCCAACCCCATCCTTATGCTGGAGCAACTATTTACTAATAGAGTGGTTGCGTGTTCCTGATGCAACTGAACCACTGTAACCAGTCGAGAACAATCAACATCGGTAGCATGCCGGTACATCTACAATGATGGAAGACCTATAGACTTAATATTTATGGAGAGATTTAAGTTTAGGTCTCATCTAATCAGTCATCATATGATCGATCTAATTGGCATGGGCTAAACAAAACTGCTAAGCAACTCAATTTAAGACCCAATCTTTCAAATTGGTCAGGTAAGTCGAGATCAGTGGGGGTCCCCCTGTTGCTTTCTTTAGACACTAATAAATTAGCTAGATAAGTGAATAGAACCAATTAAATAACTATGTCTTATTAACTTGTCTTAGACATCAATAGATCAATTGATCCAAATAGATAAACTCTAGTGAATCATGTAGGAACCAGATCTAGGGTTTCAGGGTTAGATCTTGAAATTTTTTCAAGATCATACAGCGGAAGACTAAAATAAATTAAAATTTATTTTCTAAAATCAAAAAATCCCTAGATCTAAGATCCTATTACATGATTATTACATAGCATTAAATCAAAAATTAAAATATATAAATATAGCATGAACTACATGTTGATCATATCAACATGTTTCTATACTACATCTAATGTATGTATTAAACAATAGATCAGATCTATTACCTTGCAAGTTAGACGTTCTAACTTCGCTGATCCGGGCTTGAGAATGATGTTGCAAGCCGTACATACATCCGGCCTCTAGGAGTCGTCCACACGAGCCCACGAATCTCGATCAGAAGTCCTGCTTCAGGAAATCAGCACAGTATGCTAGTACTGCACTGATCCTTCTTTGATGGTTGATCAGGTGCCTCCTTCTTCTTGATTTGAACTCTTCTAAAGATGGAAAGTAGAAGGAGGAGTTTCAGATCTGAGACGCACTCAGGAAACTCAAGATGGAGGGAGGAAGGATATGAAAACAAAAACCCTAGAAGAAGACCCTCTTCTTCTTCACATTTTTCTCTCTAAATACCCTAACTTGCATCTTTTATATCTCCACGACCCAAAGGTATTTCTCCCTGATTTTTGGATGACACAAAGGTCCTTCAAATCTCTGACTTCTACTAAACTTTCACAAAGAAACTCATCTTATATAGAGAGATATGATAGAGTCCTTGTCTAGGTCAAACACCTAGTCAAGGCTTATCCAAACATGGCAAGTTAAGGGACGCCCAACTCTTGAGCACCTCCTCCATATTTTCATGCATGGATTATCAAAAAAGGATGTACAATGTAAACCCTAAAAGCCACTAAAATTCCAAAAAAAATTTGGATAAATTCGGTGCAAAATTGAAAGAGTTTTGGATTTCTAAAACTCTATCTCATAGAATTCGAAATCCAAACTTATTCCTTTTAGATTTGATCCAAACCACCTTCCATGTAAGAAAGAAGAGAGGAGACCTTTTGTGAACGTGGGAGAGATCAGGGAGAGGGCTTTTATCACACAAAATAAGTGGAGATTGGTGTTGAATAAGAGAGAGGGCGTGGAGAAGGCTTATGTGGCGCAAGGTGGAATCCTAGTCTTACTAGGATTCTGTCTTATGACTTGTTTTAATTTGGTTTCCCAAACCAAATCAAATCAAAATTAGATCAACCCAATTAAAATAGATATTAACCTAATTAAAAACCTAATTTAATTAAATTAAATTAGATTTAAATCTGATTTAATTTTCTAATCAAATTAGAAATTAGATTGACCCAAGTCCTAGTTGAACTAGGACTAGTTTTTCCTTGCACTTGGCTTATCCAATAAACCAATTGGACTTGATCCAATCAAGCCCAAACTAAATCTAATTAAATCATATTTAATTAGACTTAATCTCATCCCATTGGCTTAATCAAATTAAGCCAATTAGCAATCAAATTGCTAATCGATCCTCCTGCAACACTTGCATTGGGTTAAATGTCAATCGTATTGATCATTTAATCCTAGAACGATTCTTAATCGTTGATCAACCATCCGATCGGATCATGAACTCTAATGTGTGTGACCTAATAGGTCCAAACCTAAGCCGGTAGCATAGGAATAAATTTCTATACCAATCGAAGTGACCATCTAGCAATGATACCCGACGACCGGATAGGTCGAATGTGTAGAACAACATCCTTAGAACCCATGCGGATATAGTTTTCATATAATTCATCCCCTTGACCAAAATGATCATAGGACACCCCAGAGCTCAACTGTCAACTCTGATCAGGTTGTCCACATTGTATTTCAAAATATCAAATCCATCTGATGGATTACCCTGGCCAAGGTTTTGCTAAATTGAAATACAATGACTCATTCTTCTCCAACTCTTGGAGTGGTCAATCCCATCTCGATCACACTCTGACTTCGCAAGTACTTGACTGTGCCCAGAAGCCTTCCATCCCTGAATTAAAAATTCAGTTAGTCCAGTACCAAAGCACAGTGAGTTGCTTGCAAGTCACTGAGGCGATCTCAGGTCTAAGGGACACTTATACCTATATCCCATCAGAGACATTCTCGACAGCAGAATGCTCTGGAGTTGGTCACGTTCAATGACGATGTACCCTTATATCTCACCTGTATGCCATACCAGTGTCTCCACACTCTTTGGTTAAGAGGACAACCAACCCATATGGCCTACAGTGACCTATGCTCGATAGAAGCTGGCGTCCTTATTAACAGCCTATCATTTGGTCGTGAACAGTTTTAAGGACTAATCGATAAATCCTCTCTTTATCAAACCTAAATAGTCCTAAGGACTTCATCATAACAATGGAGTTCATTAGAAGATGAAAGCTTATGATGAAGATGCCAAATATATTTTATTTATTAATAAATCAATTACAATACTTGGTTGCTCAACCCTCAACAGCTTGACGATTGGCTTTTTGGGACACATTTCTCAACAACTCCCACTTGTCCTAAAGCCACTCAGCACAGTATCTAATACCCATCTTCGACTTGTGGTTGTCGAACTCCTTTATTGCCAGGGCTTTAGTGAAGGGGTCGGCTAGGTTCTCCTTTCTGTCGATCTTCTGAAGGTCGACGTCACCTCGATCCACGATCTCTCAGACCAGATGGAAGTGGTGTAAAATGTGCTTCATCCGCTGATGTGCTTTGGGTTCCTTCACCTAAGCTATGGTACCAGTGCTGTCATAGTAGAGCAGGACTGGACCATCGAGGGAGGGTGCTACTCCGAGCTCGTTGATGAATTTTCTCAGCCACACAGCTTCCTTCGCGGCATCTGATGCTGCGATATACTCTGCTTCACAAACAGAGTCTACCACAGTATGCTGCTTGGAACTCTTCCAGCAGATGGCTCCACCATTCAGAGTAAAGATATAACCTGACACACTCCTGCTGTCATCATGATCAGATTGGAAGCTGGAGTCTGTGAACCCCACAAGTTTCAGATCTGACTCGCCATAAACCAACCATTGGTCCTTAGTATTTCTCAAATACTTAAGAATGGCTTTAACCACTTTTCAGTGGTTTTCTCCAGGATCAGATTGGTATCTACTCACTACTCCTAGTGAGTATGCCACATCTGGTCTTGTACATGTCATGACGTACATGATAGATCCCACGGTTGAAGCATATGGGACTCTACTCATACGCTCTCTCTCTTCAGGAGTTGTCGGACAATCCTTCTTAGAGAGAAAAATTCTTTGGCCTATCGGTAGATAGCCCTTCTTAGAATTCTCCATGCTGAACCTCTTCAGCACAGTGTCTATGTACATGGACTGGGATAACCCAAGCATCCTTTTAGATCTATCCCTATAGATCTTCATCCCTAGGATGTAGGATGCTTCACCCAAGTCCTTCATGGAGAACTATGATGACAACCAAACTTTTATTCCCTGTAGTGCGGGGATGTCATTCCCGATTAAGAGAATGTCATCCATGTACAAGACAAGGAATACCACAACTGGACCATTTGCCCATTTATAAATGCAGGGCTCTTCTCCATTCTTAATGAAGCCATACATTTTGATCACCTTATCAAAATACATGTTCCAACTCTGAGAAGCTTGCTTCAGTCCATAAATGGATCTCTGAAGCTTGCACACCTTGGACTCATCTGTGGATGTAAACCCCTCAGGTTGTATCATATACACCTCTTCGGTCAGCTCTCCATTCAGGAAAGCTATCTTTATATCTATCTGCCAGATCTCATAATCCAGATGGGCAGCTATTGCAAGCATTATCCGAATGGATTTGAGCATTGCCACAAGGGAAAACATCTCGTCATAGTCAATACCATAACGTTGACGATACCCCTTGGCAACCAGACAGACTTTATAGATCTCCACCTTTCCATCTGCGCTCCTTTTCCTTTTGAAGACCCATTTACACCTAATGGGTTTAACCCCTTCAGGTGGGTCAACCAATGTCCATACATCATTGACCTTCATGGACTCCATTTCGGATTTCATGGCTTCAAGCCATTTCTCAGAATCAGGTCTCTGCATTGCATCCATATAGGTGATCGGATCCTCATTATTCTCATCAAGTTCGATGGGATCACCGTCCCGGACCAAGAAACCGTAGTATCTGTCCGGTTGATGCGGTACTCTACCGGATCACCTTAATGGTGCAGGTATATTGAGCTCCGAATCTGATCTAATCATATCCGACTCAGGTTCAGCTATTGGTGTTGGTCCTTCTACCTGTTGAACTTCATCAAGTTCAACCTTAGAGACAACGGTTCCTTCACCAAGGAACTCCTTTTCTAAAAAGATTGCCTTACGGCTGACGAACACCTTTTGTTCATCAGCATGGTAGAAAAAATATCCTTTTGTCTCTTTGGGGTACCCTATGAATGAGCATTTGTCAGACCTAGGTCCAAGTTTGTCTGTGACTAATCGTTTGACATAGGCCGGGCACCCCCAGACCCTAAGGTGTGAAAGTGCTGGCTTACGTCCCGTCCATATCTCATATGGAGTCTTAATTACAGACTTACTTGGAACCCTATTTAACAGATAACAGGCCGATTCGAGTGCATATCCCCAGAAGGATATCGGCAAGCTAGCAAAACCCATCATGGATCGGACCATGTCTAACAGAGTCCGATTCCTCCTTTCAGACACACCATTATGCTGTGGTGTTCCTAGAGGAGTCCATTGGGAGAGAATTCCATTCTCTCCTAGATATGTGAGAAATTCACTAGAAAGATATTCTCTTCCTCGATCAGATCGAAGAGTTTTAATACTCTTCCCAGTTTATTTTTCTACTTCACTTCGGAATCGTTTGAATATTTCAAATAAATCTGACTTATGTTTCATCAGATAGACATATCCATATCGGAATAGGTCATCTGTGAAAGTTATGAAGTAGAAATATCCACCTCTAGCACTGGTGCTCATGGGCCCGCATACATCAGTATGTACTAGGCCCAAGAGCTCAGTAGCTCTCTCATCTTTTCCTGTAAATGGTGACTCGGTCATTTTACCAAGAAGACATGACTCACAGGTTAGAAGTGATTCACAATCACTGACTTCAAGGATTTCCTCTTGAGTCAACCTGTTTATTCTGTTCTTGTTTATATGACCTAGCCTACAGTGCCATAAGTAGATATCTGACACACTATCTAATCTAGGGTGCTTGCCAGTAGAATAGACTCTTATCAGGCTTGATCTTTTTGGTCTGGCTCTGCACTGATGTCCCAGCCTGAACATGCACCTTCTTCACTTTCTTCTTCTTGTTCTTCTTTCCTTTCTCAAAGGGTCGAGAACCAGAAGATGAACCTCCCACTAAGTTCACCGACTCCTTGAGGAGTTGGTGATCCTTCTCAAAGTTCTGAAGCAACCCCAGTAACCCATGGTAGTTTACTTCAGGCTTTGTCATTCTATAATGAATGAGGAATGGGAGATAAGACTTGGGCAGCGAGTTTAGTACTGCATCTTTTCCAAGCTGCTCATGCAAGGAAAAACCGAGCTTGCTCAATCATTCCATTAGCTCGATCATGTACAATACATGATCAGTGACAGAGGCACCATCCCGTATTTTGGCATTGAAGATGGCACAACTAGTCTTGTGCCTCTCTACGTCATCGGGTGTGCCAAAAGCATCCTCCAACACTTGAAGCATGTCCTTTGGCTGAGCCGTCTCAAATCTACGACTGAACTCGTCGCTCATGGTAGCCAGCATGATACAGCGCACCATGATCCGATCACTGAGCCACTTCTGGTAAGTGTCTCTGACTGTTCCACGTGCATTGACAGCTGGCTCCTCAGGTGCAGGATCCATTATCACATATAGGATCCATTCATGCTCCAGGACTATCTTCAACTTTCGGTACCAGCTATCGAAGTTGGGTCCCACCAACTTATCATTGTCCAACAATGATCGGAGTGATAGGGAAGTGGCCATATTTGCACAAAGGAGAACCATAACCTAATTAGTAATTGATTCATTAAACCTAAAGATTTAGACTTTAATCAAAAGGTTTCTCCCACTATTTTATTCGAATTGGTAGCCTCTACCTTCAATTCGAGGAATTACCCTAATTCCTTAGCGGGTACTAGAATCCACTTAGACTGCACACAAGCCCAACTTTGGTTGGCCAACCCATGTACATCTAAGGGTAGGTTCATAACCAATTGTTTCTCTAAATAATTTCTAGTAATTTTAATTTTGCCCCAGAAACCTAATCAGTAGGCTTTGGCCTCCACTGTAAGGATCCGGTTAGGTCCAACCATTAACATGATCATACTTGGTGTATCTAACCAACGAATGATTAAGCCCAACTTTGGTTGGCTCACCTAACCACCATTAGAGAGACACTTTCAAGTCATCATATGATGAGTGATAATTCCATTAGTCAACAAGCACCAGGCCTTTGGGTCTGCAATGATCATTGAGTTCATGGACTCATTATCAAACACCTTAATGGGAGGCTATGACTCAGTTATCTCCATAACTTTGTCATTTTAAGGACCTAATAATTTTAGAAGATTTAAATAATATAGAGGATGAGGTCAGATGAACTAGCTTATCATGATCCTCCCACTGACTTCACCAAGTCAGCTTAAGGGAGATCATTAAAAGGGCTGGTCTAGGAGCACCTAAATCAGTCACACTGATTTACCTAGCTGACATGGGTCAGCTCGAATAGTCAAGTGATCCGATCAAAACATAATTTCACCAAGAGGCCAAATAAGTTCGATCAGTGGGAGGGTCTGCCAAAGCTTGCCTTAGACACCATCAGAAATGGCCAGGTAAGCGGGCTCCCAATTAAAAACCACCGATCTAGTTTACCTTAGACACCAACTGGTTTAATTAGTTTTGATTAGATCAATCTAACAGTTCATGCTAGACCGCTTAGCCAAGAATCAAGTCCATTTGGTTCTCGTTGAAGACATAGACTTGACCAATTACAACTATTGTAATTGATCTAGAGAATCCTTGACCTGATCTAAGACAACAATTGATTAGATTTAGTCAATTCTCTAATTAAGTCCATCTTTAATCTAACCATAGGTCTAACCCAATTAATGGACCTAATTCCCACTAACCCATTAACCCAATGTGTTATGATTTGTGTCTTAGGTTCTTCAATTCACAATCCTAGAACCTAATCAAACAACTTCTTAATTCTTAATTAAGTTTTGGGCTGAGGGTTGGGTTTGACTTTTCAAAAAATAATTTTCATATTTGTAAAATAATTTTATAATATGATTCTACCAACCATATTGCATGTTTGATTCATAATCAAGATGCAAGTAAAATAAACATAAAACTACTTTAGATCTAATCTAAACAGGTTCATGTAATTGAAACAATTTCAACTTTAAACAATTTCTTTGCACAAAAATTATTAACAAAGAGATTTTATTTTAGATTTAAACATATTTTAAATCTAATAAATCATAAATTTAATCTAGATCATATCTAACAAATTTATGATTAAAGATAGATCTACACAAACTAGGACAACCTTTGCACTGTAAGGGGTAAACCTTACAGCAGGACAACCTTGCAGTTTGTGATTGATCTAAAATTTTAATTTCAGATTTAATAATCAGATTATAAATTAGATCTAATCTAAAAAATAATCTAAGCATGTATAAATAATCATGAAATAAAGAACCTAGGCTCTGATACCAATTGTAGGAACCAGATCTAGGGTTTCAGGGTTAGATCTTGAAACTTTTTCAAGATCATACAGCGAATGACTAAAATAAATCAAAATTTATTTTTTAAAATCAGAGAATCCCTAGATCTAAAATCCTATTACATGATTATTACATAGCATTAAATCAAAAATTAAAATATATAAATATAGCATGAACTACATGTTGATCATATCAACATGTTTCTATACTACATCTAATGTATGTATTAAACAATAGATAAGATCCATTACCTTGCAAGTTAGACGTTCTAACTTTGCTGATCTGGGCTTGAGGATGATGTTGCAAGCCGCATATGCATCCGGCCTCTAGGAGTCGTCCACACGAGCCCACGAATCTCGATCAGAAGTCCTGCTTCAGGAAATCAGCACAGTATGCTAGTACTGCGCTGATCCTTCTTTGATGGTTGATCAGGTGCCTCCTTCTTCTTGATTTGAACTCTTCTAAAGATGGAAAGTAAAAGGAGGAGTTTCAGATCTGAGACGCTCTCAGAAAACTCAAGATGGAGGGAGGAAGGATATGAAAACAAAAACCCTAGAAGAAGACCCTCTTCTTCTTCACGTTTTTCTCTCTAAACACCCTAACTTGCATCTTTTATATCTCCACGACCCAAAGGTATTTCTCTCTGATTTTTGGATGGAACAAAGGTCTCTCAAATCTCTGACTTTCTCTAAACTTTCATGAAAAAACTCATCTTATATAGAGAGATATAATAGAGTACTTGTCTAGGTCAAACACCTAGTCAAGGCTTATCCAAACATGGCAAGTTAAGGGACGCCCAACTCTTGAGCACCTTCTCCATATTTTCATGCATGGATCATCAAAAAAGGATGTACAATGTAAACCCTAAAATTCATGAAAATTCCAAAAAAAATTTGGATAAATTCGGTGCAAAATTGAAAGAGTTTTGGATTTCTAAAACTCTATCTCATAGAATTCGAAATCCAAACTTATTCCTTTTAGATTTGATCCAAACCACCTTCCATGTAAGAAAGAAGAGAGGAGACCTTTTGTGAACGTGGGAGAGATCAGGGAGAGGGCTTTTGTCACACAAAATAAGTGGAGATTGGCGTTGAATAAGAGAGAGGGCGTGGAGAAGGCTTATGTGGCACAAGGTGGAATCCTAGTCTTACTAGGATTCTGTCTTATGACTTGTTTTAATTTGGTTTTCCAAACTAAATCAAATCAAAATTAGATCAACCCAATTAAAATAAATATTAAACCAATTAAGAGCCTAATTTAATCAGATTAAATTAGATTTAAATCTGATTTAATTTTCTAATCAAATTAGAAATTAGATTGACCCAAGTCCTAGTTGAACTAGGACTAGTTTTTCCTTGCACTTGGCTTATCCAATAAACCAATTGGACTTGATCCAATCAAGCCCAAACTAAATCTAATTAAATCATATTTAATTAGACTTAATCTCAGCCCATTGGCTTAATCAAATTAAGCCAATTAGCAATCAAATTGCTAATCGATCCTCCTGCAACACTTGCATTGGGTTAAATGTTAATCGTATTGATCATTTAATCCTAGAATGATTCTTAATCGTTGATCAACCATCCGATCGAATCATGAACTCTAATGTGTGTGACCTCATAGGTTCAAATCTAAGTCGGTAGCATAGGAATAAATTTTTATACCAATCGAAGTGACCATCTAGCAATGATACCCGACGACCGGATAGGTCGAATGTGTAGAACAACATCCTTAGAACCCATGCGGATATAGTTTTCATATAATTCATCCCCTTGACCAAAATGATCATAGGACACCCCAGAGCTCAACTGTCAACTCTGATCAGGTTGTCCACATTGTATTTCAAAATATCAAATCCATCTGATGGATTACCCTGGCCAAGGTTTTGCTAAATTGAAATACAGCGACTCATTCTTCTCCAACTCTTGGAGTGGTCAATCCCATCTCGATCACACTCTGACTTTGCAAGTACTTGACTATGCCCAGAAGCCTTCCATCCCTGAATTAGAAATTCAGTTAGTCCAATACCAAAGCACAGTGAGTTGCTTGCAAGTCACTGAGGCGATCTCAGGTCTACGGGACACTTATACCTATATCCCATCAGAGACATTCTCGACAGCAGAATACTTTGGAGTTGGTCACGTTCAATGATAATGTACCCTTACATCTCACCTGTATGCCATACCAGTGTCTCCACACTCTTTGGTTAAGAGGACAACCAACCCATATGGCCTACAGCGACCTATGCTCGATAGAAGTTGTCGTCCTTATTAACAGCCTATCATTTGGTCGTGAACAGTTTTAAGGACTAATCGATAAATCCTCTCTTTATCAAACCTAAATAGTCCTAAGGACTTCATCATAACAACGGAGTTCATTAGAAGATGAAAGCTTATGATGAAGATGCCAAATATATTTTATTTATTAACAAATCAATTACAATACTTGGTTGCTCAACCGTCAACAGCTTGACGATTGGCTTTTTGGGACACATTTTCCAACAAATCAGACTCAAACTGTCAAGCCAAATTAGGTCCTTAGGTTAATCGATTCTACATATGGGACTCAAAAAATTTGATCAACAATAATTGCATGATCATTTAACTTAATTGATCTAATTTTAATCAACACTTGACTCAGTTCGATCAATTACTTAATCAAATTAGATCTATATGACTTAAATCAAAAACTTTAGATGCAATCTTATTACATGATCTAATTTATGATTTTTTCACAACCAAAACCCTCATGCACAAACACAAATTTCAGATTGTAAAATTAAATTTTAGATCTAAATTTTTTATATAAAAATAAATTTTAAATCCTAAAAATAATTTTCAGATTTAACATACAAACATATACCATATATATGCATGTGAAATTCAGATCTAAATAAAATTCAAATCTACTACATGATATCATATATCACATATACTAATCATAAATCATATTAAAAAAAATTATGATCTAAATATATAATTATATAATATATATATGAATCAAAATTTAGATCATATAAAATTTTAAATTTCATGCATGCATCTATGTATCATATAAACATGAACTAGACCTCTTTCTAGATCAAAATTCAGATCTATGCATGCTATTACATATCAAATATATATTCTAAAATTAAATTTAAAATTAAATTTTAGATTTTAAAATTTATCTATACATCTCATGTATCAAAAAAAAATCAAATTTTAAAATTTTTTTCAAAATATGTATGACAATTTCAGCAATATGAAACTCGTGGCTCTGATATTACTATTGGAATTCAAAGTTTGGAGCATGCATGTGTGTTTTGAAATTTTATTTTCTAAATATCATAGTGAAATACAAGATTAAAATACTTTTAATCTGAATCATGTATGCATAAAGATATAAAATCATAAGGATCTAGTTCATGTGTTGAAATTGACATATGCTAAAATTCATATTGTGATCAATTCACATACCTGTTTCGCAATCCTTTTCTTCGAATCTGAATCTGAAAGAGAAAAGATTTTTTTTCTCACTACACAAGTATTTAACCTCTATGGATATCTACTCGGGATCAGTCTGGAATAGTCTTCTAAAAATTAAATTTTTTTTTCTAAGAAACTTTAGCCTTTAGCCTATTGAATCTGAATGAAGCTTGGATTGTAATCAATACTTGATCTTTTTCTTTGATCTTCTTATTCTTCTCTTATCTAACCTTTCTCCCTTGCTTTGTGCTACTGCTACAACCTTAAAACTAGCAAGAAAGAAGATGTCCAACAGCTTGGATGTGGGAGGCTTGGGACGTCTTAAAAGATGGGGCGTGTAGGATGCCCAAGGGAGAAGAGAAAGGGAGAGGAAGAGAGGGCGTGGGAGTCTCCAAAGGTGGACATAGACTGATGGTTGGATGCTCTAGGGATCTTAGGAGAGGTCTCTTTAAAAAGACATGAGGATTGAATCCTATTCAATCTCATAATATAAGTCCTACTTGCATTGGATTTCCTAATAACTTAAGTTATCCAACTTACTTTAGGAGACCTTTTAGGCGCCAACAATTGAGGCCCTTTCACCTATTATTTCACACCCCAAAACACACCCAAAGGATGCCCCGTATAAGATCAAGAGGTTCTCTAATCATAGGATATGCCCAACTTGATCAAATCAAGGTGGCGCTCGAGAATAACTATCAAGAAAATTAATAAAGGACTTGCACCCTTAATTTATATGATCCAAAATTTGAGACATCCAATAATTGGAGTCTCATGAATCTAATTCATATAGATTATTAGTAGGTAATTAAGTTTAAATTATCGTATCAAATAAGAAATCAAAATGAAAAGAGAAATTGAGTCCAATCATGTGCTAGCAAGGTTACTTTATGTTAGATGTATGTCTTAGAAACCAATATGGCTGACATATTATAATTAATCTAGGACATAATTTTATACTTAATATATTGATATAATCAATAAAAAAGTAAATTCTTTTTCATTCAAGTATAATGTGTCTATGAATCATCCATGAAATTAGTTTCGATACATACTCTCAAGGTATTGAGAATTAGAGACATATATTTAATTCCTAAAGGCTCTCAGTCATAGGATCATCATAAGGACAGTGACAAATCCGGATAGACTGATGCACAAATTATTTTTTTTGAAATAGATAGGTCTCTAATCTACTGTGTAGAGAACAGGATGATGAGTGCGGGTGATTGTTAGAGTACAACTAGCACTGAATGTGACCATACGAGAGATCACTTGGATTTTTATTCAATCATCAGTGATTGTCTTGGTGCTATAGTTGTATGACTGATCTTTTAACTTGAGATGGTACTACTATTTGTAGTGAGACTACTGAAATTTGATTGACACATAAACATGGGTCTCAATGAGCCCTTGTAGTGGATATTGCGACAGTTGGTCCACTGTAGGAGTAGAGTGTGCATTAAGATGGGATCTATCAACTTTGATAGAGAGGAGTAGTCCTATAAAATTTAAGAAGCTAAGTCCATGAATCTATGATCACAGTAGAGTGATTGATGGAAAAAAGTTTTCATAGACATTATATCTGAACTTGAGCTAATTAAATCTATTATATGACTGATATTGAGGTTTGACGATTTATCCATGACCTGCCATCTAGTCGGGACTCACGATAAAATGACTGAATCACACGTTAACTATACTTAGAGGATTATTTTAGTTCTACTTGGTTGCTACTATATACTGCTAGGTATCACTGATAGATTGTGAGAGCTCACTAGGATTGTTTTGGAACAACAATCCTTGATTGAGTTAGAGTGAAATTGTTTCAACCCATTGAAAAGAGTTTCAATGATACAATGATGTAGATCATTGTATGTCTCACTATCAGATAGAATTGAACCTATGAGGTCACACAACAAAGAGATCATGCCTGAAATTAGTAATTGAGTTTATGAAGTGTTAATTAGGTTTAGAAAAATCCATTGGGTTCATGGTAACCTTGCTAGCATATTGTTGGACCCAATTCCTCTTTCAGTTAGGATTACTTATTTGATAAGATAATTCTAACTTAATTATCTTCTGATTATCTATATGAACAAGATTCATGAGACTCCAATTGTTGGGTGTCTATGATTATGAATCACATAAATTGAGGATCCAAGTTCCTTATAAATCTCCTTGATAGTTATTATGGGGTGCCACTTTGAATTATTCAATTTGGGCGTGTCCATTGATTAGAGGGCCTTTAGTTCTCATATGAGGTATCTCTTAGGTGCAAAATAGGATGTCTAATTATGGGTTAAAGGGCTCCAATAGTTGGCACCTAATGGGCTTCCTTATGTAAATTGGATAACTTAAGTTAATAGAAATCCTAATGCAAGTAGGACTTGTATTATATGATTGAATAGGATTCAATCTTTGTGCCTATAAAAGGGGATCTCCCCTAAGATCCTAAGATCATAAAAGCCAGTCTCACTCCACACCCAAAGGATCTCCCACGCCCTCTCTTCCTCCCTCTTTCTCTTCTCCTTAGGCGTCCCCATGCCATATAACTTGGGATGCGCATCCCAAGTTGTCTCACACCCAAGGTGTTGGTGTCCTACTTTTTGGCTAGTTGCTAGTGTTTTTGTAGTAGCAAAGAGCAAGGAGAAAGAGCCTAGAGAAGAGGAGAAGAAGAAGATCAAGGAGAGAGATCAAACGTTGATCATGATCCAGGCTTCGTTCAGATTCAGCATGCTGAATTTTGGAGAATCAAAATTCAGATCTTAGAGGGCTGTTTCAGACTGATCTCAAGTGGATACTCGTAGAGGCCAGACACTTGTATGGCTAATAGAGAGCTTCATCTCTTTCAGATCCAGATTTGAAGAAAGAGATCGCGAAAAAGGTTTGTGATTTGATCACAATTTAAATTTTAACATATATCAATTTCAGCATATGAAATAGATCCATATGATTTTATATTTTTATGCATGTAAAATTTAGATTAAAATTATTTTAATCTTATTCTCTACTATAGTATTTAAAAAAATAAGTTTTAAAATACATATGTATGCTTCAAACTCCAAATTTCAACAATGGTATCAGAGCCATGGGTTTTCATATGCTGAATTTGATATACATATTTTTGAAAAAGTTTTAAAATTAATTTTTTTTCAATATATGAGATGTATGGATGGATCTTCAAATCTAAAATTTGATTTTAGATTTAATTCTAAAATATATAGTTGATATGTTGATATATGCATAGATCTGAAAATTGATCTAGAAAGAGTTGTAGTTCATATGAAATAGTTACATACATAAAATTTAAATTTTTTTGTGATCTAAATTTTGATTCATATATATGATATATGATTTCATATTTAGATCATAAATTTAGCTTTAATCTAATCTATGATTAGTATATGAGATATATGATATCATGCTTAGATCTAAAATTTTGTTTAGATCTAATTATACATGCATATATATGATATATGTTTGTATGTTAAAATTTAAAAATTATTTTTATATTTTAAATTTTATATTAATATAAAAAACTTAGATCTGAAATATGATTTTAGAATCTAAAATTTATGTTTGAGCATGAAAATTTTGATAATGAAAAAAAATAAAAAATTAGATCATGTAATAAGATTACATCTAAGACTTTTTGATTTGAGTCACTTGGATCTAATTCGATTAAGTAATTGATCAAATCGAGTCAAGTATTGAATTGAGTTAGATCAATTAAGTTAATGATCATACAATTATTGTTGATCAAATCGATTGAGTCTCATATGTAGAATTGATTAACTTGAGGATCTAATTTGGCTCGTTGGTTTGAGCTCGATATGCTTGAGCTAACCAATTCTGATCAATCGACCTATTGGTGTCTGAGGCAAGTTAATGAGATGTGATTATTTAATTGATTCTGTTAGCCGATCTGGCCAATTCATTGGTGTCTAAAGTGGCAACTAGAGGACCCCCATCATTCTCCACTTATCTAGCCAATTTGGAAAATTGGGTTTTGAATTAGATTGCTTAACAATCTGATTTAGCCCATGTTAGTTAGATCAGTCATATAATGATGGTTTAGATGAGACCTAAACCCAAACCTCTCTGTAAATATTAAGTCCATAGGTCTTCCACCATTGTATATGTGCGGGCATGCTACCGATGTTGATTATTCTCGGCTAGTCACAGTGATTCAGTTGCATCAAAAATATGCAACCACTCTATTAGCAAAGAGTTGCTCCAGGATAAGGATAGGGTTGGGTCCAATAACTGTTAGGTGAGGGACCCAATGACGGCCTTGCACCTACTTATGAACGGTGGGTCGGGCTTTACTAAGAAGTGTAGGCAATAACTGTTAGGTGAGCCCACATGACTTAGAGACCAAGTTGCTGCAACATACTTAGTGAAGCATCTGGGCAAGGAGTTGCCTATGCATCGGTGTGCATGGTACCAATAACTGTTAGGTGAGGTGCATGTCATCGGTGGGACCGCAGCACCTACTAGAAATCTTTTGTCGCATCAGAGTTTTTATTTTTTTTTGGAGAGTGGAGGGATCTAAAAAATTAGTAGGAGTCATTATCTACATCTTAAAGTCTCTAGAAGTAAATTAAAATATTAAGTATAAAAATCTAACTTGAATCTTTATTCTCGCAGTTAAACCATCATGTCAGCCTCAAACCCTCTAGCTCACATCCTTCAAACCAATCGTTTGACTGGTAATAATTTTAAAGACTGGCTCAGAAACCTCAGGATTGTTCTGACTTCAGAAAAGTTAAGCCATGTTCTAGACTAGGATCTCGTTGTGTTGCCAAACTATCCTACTGCTGAGCAGAGAGCTGCTTTTGAGAAGTGGATGGATGAAGATAGTCGGGTTAAGTGTTATGTACTGGCGTCTATGTCAAATGAGTTATAAAGTCAGTACGAGCATATGCCCACTGCCTGGACTATGATCACTCACCTACAAGAGTTGTATGGTTAGCAAAGCCATACTACGCGCTTCGAAGTATCCAAGAGACTCTTCAACCTCAAGATGTGTGAGGGACAGTTTATCCATAAGCACTGTATGACTGTGATCAAGAATATTGAGGAGCTTGGGAAGCTCGGGCTGGATATGCAAAAGGAATTGTAGATGGATCTGATACTTCAATCCCTTACCAGTTCATATAGTCAATTCATCATGAATTTTCATATAAACAAACTTGACTGTACTATTTCCAAATTTGTCAACATATTGGTCACAACAGAGTGTACCTTGAAGAGTTCAAAGGGCTTTATTCTTTCTATGCAGTTGACTTCTTCTTCCAAAAAAAAATCTGTTGGAAGGAAGAAGGCTAAATCCGCAAAGAAGCAGAAGAAAGAGAGCAAGCTGAAGAAGGATGGTCTAAAGGCGGCTGAGGCAAAGAGAAAGTGTTTCCACTATCATGCTGAAGGCCACTGGAGGAGGAACTATCCAAAATATCTAGAGAGCCTAAAGATCAAAAAGGGTTATAAACCTTTCGAAGGTATGCTCGTAATTGAATCTAACTTTATGATTTCTTCTACTTCTAGTTAGGTATTGGACTCTAGCTCGAGTGCTCATATATGTACCTTAATGCGGGATCTGATAGAAAATAGGAGGTTAAGAGAAGGTGACATGATCCTTTGGGTCGGCAATAGAGCAAAGGTTGCTGCAGAGGCCGTTGGCACTTATCCTCTTCGATTACCATCTGATGTTAGATTAGATTTGAAAGACTATTATTATATTTCTGTAGCTAGTCAAAATTTAATTTTCGTGTCTATGCTAGCACAGGAAGATTTTAAAATTAGTTTCAATAAAAATTTTTATTCTATTTATTTATGAAATAAATTAATTACACGAGGTCTTTTAATTGACAGTCTTTATCACTTGCATGTTGATGCGAATGTGAACCTAAACGAGCAAATAGTGAGATCGTAGATCAAAAGAGATCCAAAGATGAAATTAACCAGAAGTACTTGTGGCACCATAGACTATGCCATATTAGAGAGGACAGGATAAACAAACTGAAAAAAGATGGAATCCTTGGCTCTCTTTGTCCAGAGCCATATCCAGCTTGTGAATCTTGTCTTCGAGGAAAGATGGCTAAGTTACGCTTTGTAGGATATGGAGAAATGGCCACAGAATAACTTGTCCTGGTATACACTGATGTGTGTGGGCCATTTGATGTGCAGGCCAGAGGTGGTTACACCTACTTCATTATTTTTATCAGTGATTTGTCTAGGTACGGGTATGTGTATCTAATGAAACACAAGTCTGAGGCTTTTGAAAAGTTCAAAGAATTTAGATATGAAGTAGAGAAGCAGACGGATAAACCCGTTAAGGTTCTTTGATCTGATCAAAGAGGTGAATATCTTAGTCAAAATTTTTTGAAATATCTTAAGGACAACGGCATAGTCTCTCAGTGGACTCCTCCTAAAACACCTCAGTTCAATGGGATATGCGAAAGGAGGAATAGGACTCTATTGGATATGGTCTGATCTATGATGAGCTTCATTGATCTACCCTTATTTCTTTAGAGACATGCCTTGTTAACTGCCATTTACTTGTTGAATAGGATTCCTTCAAAGTCTGTTCCTACCACACCATATGAGATATGGCTCGGTAAGAAACCAAGTCTGAGTTATTTTAAGACTTAGGGATGTTCGACCTATGTCAAGAGATAAATGATGGAAAAGTTGGAGGATAGATCTATTATAGCTCATTTTATAGGGTATCTAAAAGAATCTATGAGATATTACTTCTACTTTTCACAAGACCACAATGTGATTGTGAGTCAAAATACTGTGTTCCTAAAAAAATAGTTTATCCAAGATGACGGTAGTGGAGCTCGAAGAGAAGGTCTTTGAAGAGCCTAGAGCTATAGATCCTTAGGAACCTGTAATTCATGAGCCAATAGTTGATGTCCCTCTACCACCTCGTAGATCTAGCAGGATCTTCTGACATTCTGAAAGGTACATGGGTATGCTTATGGAGAAAGTGAAAGAAATATTCTTTATGGGAGATAAGGGTCATACTGATGACCCTAATACCTTTGACGAGGCAATATCTATCATCGATTTTGAGAAGTGGTTAGATGCATTGAAGTCAAAAATTGACTCGATGCATTTGAATCAAGTCTGGACTTTAGTGAATCCACCTAAAGGTATTATACCTACTGGATGTGAAAACTACCTTCCTGAATGGATATCTTGAGGAAGATATCTATATGGAGCAGTCTATGGATTTTATGTTCGATGATGGTGATCATAGTCTACAAGCTGCAAAGATCCATATACAGATTAAAGCAGGCTTCTCGGAGTTGGAACTATCATTTTGATGAGGTAATCAAATCATTTGATTTCATCAAAAAATGAAGAGAAATCTTATGTATACAAGAGGGTCAGTGGGAGCGCGATCACCTTCCTCGTATTATACATGGATGATATTCTTCTTATTGGGAACAATATTCCAATGCTGACCATGGTCAAAAGATGGTTGTCCAAAGAATTCTCCATCAAAGATCTAGGGAAAGCATCTTATATTCTCGAAATAAAGGACTATAGGGATAGATATAAATGGATGCTTGACCTGTCACAAAAGCTGTACATAGAGAAGGTGCTGAAGAGGTTCAATATGAAAAACTCTAAGAGAGATCTTTTACCTCTTAGGCATGGTATTCGTCTCTCCAAGACGATGTGTCCGACCACATCTGAGGAGATTCAGTGCATGAGTAGGATTTCTTATGCTTCGACAATAGGAAGCCTCATGTATGCCATGCTATGTACTCGACCTCATATTATCCTTGCTGTGAGTGTCACGAGTAGGTATAAGTTGAATCCAGATGAGGAGCACTGGATAGCTGTGAAGAACATCCTTAAGTACTTAAGAAGGACTAAAGATCTGTTCTTGATCTTTAGAGGTGATTTTGAGTTATGATTCGAGAGTGTATCCTTGTTCAATTTACTAGAAAGATTCTAAGTAATCGATCAATAGAGGCCGAGTGTGCTATAGATGTGTAGGATGAATTTTGATTTTAATATTAGTTGTAAAATTTGATGTCATGCCATGACACAGTACTGCAAAGATAATGGCACTATAGCCTTTGCTAAGGAGCCCAGATCTCACAAGAAGTTCAAATACATAGAGCATCGATATACGCAACTACCTCATGTCAAAGTGTGAAGAGTAGACTTCACGGATAACGTGACAGGCCTACTGACTAAGTAGCTGAGCCAACTAAAAATGAAAGTCTACCTTGAAAATATGGGACTTAGATTTATGGCCAATTGGTTATAGTCCAAATAGGAGATTGTTAAATGTATGTCCTAGAAGCCAATATGGCTGACACATTGTAATTAATTTAGAGCATAATTTTGTACTTAATATATTAATATGATCAATAAAAAGATAAATTTTTTTTTATTCAAGTATAATGTGTCCTTGAATCATCCATGAAATTAGTTTTGATTTATACTCTCAAAGTGTTAAGAATTAGAGACATGTATTTAATTTCTAAAGGCTTTCGGTCATAGGATCATCATGAGGATGGTGACAGATCCAGATAGACTGATGCACAAATCACTTTTTTTGGGATAGATGGATCTCTAATCTACTGTGTAGAGACACAGGATGACAAGTGCGGGTGGTTGTTAGAGAACAACTAGCATTGAGCGTGACCATACGAGAGATCACTTAGATTTTTATTCAATCATCAGTGATTGTCTCGATGCTGTAGTTGTGTGACTGATCTTTTTGACTTGAGATGGTACTACTGCTCGTAGTGAGGCTGCTAGAATTTGATTGACACATAAAGATAAATTTCATTGAGCCCTTGTAGTAGATATTGACGACAGTTGATCCACTGTAGGAGTAGGATGTGCATCAAGATACGATCTATCAACCTTGATAGAGAGTAGTCCTATAAGATTTGAAAAGCTAAGTCCATGAATCTATGAACACAGTAGAGTGATTGATGAAAAAAAATTTCCATAGACATTGCATCTGGACTTGAGCTAATCAAATCTATCATATGACTGATGTTAAGGTTTGATGATTTATTCATGATCTGCTATCTAGTCGGTACTCACGATAAAGGGACTGAATCACACGTTAACTATATCTAGAGATTTATTTCAGTTCTACTGGATTGCCACTATATATGCTAGTGTCACTGATAGATTATGAGAGCTCACTAGGATTGTTTTGGATCAACAATCCATGATTGAGTTAGAGTGAAATTATTTCGATCCATTGAAAAAAGTTTCAATGATACAATAATGTAGATCATTGTATGTCTCACTACCAAATAGAATTGAACCTATGAGATCACACAACAAATAAATCATACTTGAAATTAGTAATTGAGCTTATGAAGTGTCAATTGGATTTAGAAAAATCTATTGGATTCATGGTAACCTTGCTAGCACATGGTTGGACTCAATTTCTCTTCCAGTTAGGATTACTTATTTGATAAGTTAATTCTAACTTAATTATCTATTGATTATCTACATGAATAAGATTCACAAGACTCTAATTATTGGATGTCTAAGGTTATGGATCATATAAATTAAGGGTGCAAGTCCCTTGTGAATCTCCTTGATAGTTATTATGGGGCGTCACTTTGAATTATTCAATTTGGATGTGTCCATTGATTAGAGGGCCTTTAGTTCTCCTATGGGGTATTTGTTGGGTGCAAAATAGGATGTCTAATTATGGGTGCAAGGGCTCCAATAGTTGGCACCTAATGGGCTTCCTTATGTAAGTTGGATAACTAAAGTTAATAAGAATCTTAATGCAAGTAGGACTTGTATTATATGATTGAATAGGATTCAATCTTTGTGCCTATAAAAGGGAACCTCTCCTAAGGTCCTAAGTGTTGGAATTTGGGGTTTGAAGCATGCATATGTATTTCAAAAATTTAATTTTTTAAATACCACAGTGAAGAATAAGATTAAAATAGTTTTAATCTAAATTTTATATGCATAAAAATATAAAACCACATGGATCTATTTCATATTCTGAAATTGATATATGCTGAAATTTAAATTATGATCAAATCATATACCTTTTTCGCAATCTCTTTCTTCAAATCTGGATCTGAAAGAGATGAGGCTCTCTGTTAGCTGCACAAGTATTCGGTCTCAACGAGTATCCACTCGGGATCTGTCTAGAACAGTCTTTTAAGATCTGAAATTTGATTCTCCAAATTTTAGCCTTGTGAATCTGAATGAAGCCTGAATCGCTATCAACATTTGATCTTTCTCCTTGATCCTTATCTTCTCTTCCTCTCTAGCCTTTCTCTTTGCCTTGTAGTGCTAAAAGAGACCAACAACCAGCAGATGAAGGGCCACCCAATGCCTTGGACGTGTGTAAAACTTGGGATGCGCATCCCAAGTAGTATGGCATGGGGATGCCTAAGGAGAAGAGAAAAAGGGAGGAAGAGAGGGTGTGGGAGGTTCTCTTGGGGTGGAGAAGGGTTGGCATGGATGATCTTAGGACCTTAGGGAAGGTCTCCTTTTATAGGCACAAAGATTGAATCCTATTCAATGATATAATACAAGTCTTACTTGCATTAGGATTCCTATTAACTTAAGTTATCCAACTTATATTAGGAAGCCCATTAGACACCAACTATTGGAGCCCTTGCACCCATAATTAGACATCCTATTTTGCACCCAAGAGATACCCCATATGAGAACTAAAGGCCCTCTAAACAATGGACACACCCAAATTGAACAATTCAAAGTGGCGCCCCATAATAACTATCAAGGAGATTCATAAGGAACTTGCATCTTTAATTTATGTGATCCATAACCTTAGACACCCAATAATTGGAGTCTCATGAATCTTATTCATATAGATAATTAGGAGGTAATTAAGTTAGAATTAACTTATCAAATAAGTAATCTCAATGGAAAGAAGAATTGGGTCCAACCATGTGCTAGCAAGGTTACCATGAACCCAATAGATTTCTCTAAATCCAATTGATACTTTATAAGCTCAATTATTAATTTCAGACATGATCTCTTTGTTGTGTGACCTCATAGGTTCAATTCTATCTAGTAGTGAGACATACAATGATCTACATCATTGTATCATTGAAACTCTTTTCAATGGGTTGAAACAATTTCACTCTAACTCAATCAAGAATTGTTGATCCAAAATAACCCTAGTGAGCTCTCATAATTCACTAGTGATATCTAGCAGTGTATAGTAGCAATCCAATAAAACTGAAATAAATCTCTAGGTGTAGTTAATGTGTGATTCAGTCCCTTTATCGTGGGTCCCGACTAGATGACTGGTCATGGATAAATCATCAAATCTCAATATCAGTCATATGATAGATTCGATTAGCTCAAGTCCAGATGTGATATCTATGAAAATTTTTTTCCATCAATCACTCTACTGTGGCCACAGATTCATGGACTTAGCTTCTCAAATCTCATAAGACTACTCCTCTCTATCAAAGTTGATAGATCCTATCTTGATGCGCACCCTACTCCTCCTACAGTGGACCAACTATCGGCAACATCCACTACAAGGGCTCATTGAGACCCATGTTTATGTGTCAATCAAATTTTAACAGTCTCACTACGAGCAGTAGTACCATCTCAAGTCAAAGGATCAGTCACACAACTACAGCATCGAGACAATCACTGACGATTGAATAAAAATTCAAGTGATCTCTCATATGATCATGCTCAGTGCTAGTTATTCTCTAACAACCATCTGCACTCATCGTCCTGTGTCTCCACACAGTAGATTAGAGACCCATCTATCCTGAAAGAAGTAATTTATGCATCAGTCTATCCGAATCTGTCACCATCCTTATGATGATCCTATGATCGAGAGCCTTTAGGAATTAAATGCATGTCTCTAATTCTCAACACCTTGAGAGTATGTATCGAAACTAATTCTATGGATGATTCAAAAATACATTACACTTGAATGAAAAAGAATTTATCTTTTTATTGATCATATCAATATATTTAGTATAAAATTATATTTTAGATTAATTATAATATGTCAGCCATATTGGCTTCTAGGACATACATCTAACAATCTCCCACTTGGACTAAAGCCAATTGGCCATAAATCTAAGTCTCATCTTTTTAAGATGGACTTCTATTTTTGGTTTGCTCAGCTGCTTAGTCAGTGGATTTGTCACGTTATTCATGGAGTCTACTCTTCGCATCTCGATATGTGGTAGTTGCGTATATCGGTGCTCTATATGTTTGGACTTCTGGTGAGACCTTGGCTCCTTAGCAAGGGCTATGGTGCCATTATCTTTGTAGTACTGTGTCATGGCATGACATCTAATTCTACAACTAACATTAAAATCTGAATTCATCCTACACATCTATAGCACACTCAACCTCCATTGATCGATTACTCAGAATCCTTCTAGTAAATCGAACAAGAATACACCCTTGAATCGCAACTCAGAATCATTTCCAAAGACCAAGAACAAATCCTTAGTCTTTCTTAAGTACTTAAGGATGTTCTTCACAGCTATCCAGTCCTCTTCATCTGGATTCGACTGATACCTGCTCGTGACACTCACAGCAAGGACAATATCAGGTCAAGTACATAGCATGGCATAGATAAGGTTCCTATTGCCAAAGCATAAAGAATTCTACTCATGCACTGAATCTCCTCAGATGTGATCGGACACATCATCTTGAAGAGATGAATACCATGCCTAAGAGGTAAAAAATATCTCTTAGAGTTTTTCATGCTGAACCTCTTCAGCACCTTCTCTATGTATAGCTTTTGTGGTAGACCAAGCATCCGTTTAGGTCTATCCCTATAGACCTTTACTCTGAGAATATAGGATGCTTCTCCTATATCTTTCATGGAAAATTTTTTGGACAACCATTTTTTGACCATGCTCAGCATGAGAATGTCGTTCCCAATAAGGAGAATATCATCTACGTATAATATGAAGAAGGTGATTGCACTCCCACTGACTCTCTTGTATACACAAGGTTCCTCTTTATTTTTGATGAAATTGAATGATTTGATTGCCTCATCAAAATGATGGTTCCAACTCTGAGAAGCCTGCTTTAATCTGTATATGGACCTTTGCAACTTGCAGACTCTGTGATCACCATCATGAGATGTGAAACCCATAGGCTGCTCCATATAGATATCTTCCTCAAGATATCCATTCAGGAAGATAGTTTCTCACATCCAATAGGTACAATACCTTTAGGTTGATCCACTAAAGTCTAGACTTGGTTCAAGTGAATCAAATTAATTTCTGACTTCATAGCATCTAACTATTTCTCAAAATCGATGTCAGACATCATCTCGTCAAAGGTATTGGGGTCATTACCATGATCCCTATCTCTTATAAAGAATATTTTCTATATTTTTTTCATAAGCATACTCATGTACCTTTCAAAAAGTTGGAAGATCTTGCTAGATCTATGAGGTGATAGAGGAACATCAACTACGGGCTCATGAATTACAGGTTTCTGAGGATCTATAGCTCTAGGCTCTTCAAAGATCTTCTCTTCGAGTTCCATTGACCTCCCACTGCTGCCATCCTGGATAAACTATTTTTTCAAGAACATGATATTTCGACTCACAATCATGTTGTGGTCTTATGAAAAGTAGAAGTAGTATCCCATGGATTCTTTTGGGTATCCTATAAAGTGAGCTATAATAGATCTATCCTCTAACTTTTTCGCCATCTGTCTCTTGACATAGACCAGACATCTCCAAGTCTTAAGATAACCCATACTTGACTTCTTACTAAATCATATCTCATATAGTGTGGTAAGAACAGACTTTGAAGAAGCCCTATTCGATAAGTGAATGGTAGTTAACAAGGCATGTCTCCAAAGAAATAAGGATGGATCAGTGAAGCTCATCATGGACCAAACCATATCCATTAGAGTCCTATTCCTCCTTTCGGATACCCCATTGAGCTGAGGTGTTCCACGAGGGGTCCACTGAGAGACTATGCCGTTGTTCTTAAGATATCTCAAAAATTTTTGACTAAGGTATTCACCTCTTCGATCAGATCGAAGAACCTTAACGGGCTTACCTATCTGCTTTTCTACTTCATGTCTGAATTTTTTTAACTTTTCAAAGACCTCAGACTTGTGTTTCATTAGATGTACATATCCGTACCTAGACAAATCATCGATAAAGGTAATGAAGTAAGTGCAACCACCCCTGACCTGCGTATCAAATGGCCTATACACGTTGGTGTGAACCAGGGTAAGTAACTCTGTGGCATTTTCTCCATGTCCTATAAAGGATAACTTGGCCATCTTTCCTCGAAGACAGGATTCGCAAGCTGGGTATGGCTTTGGGTTAAGAGAGACAAGGATCCCATCCTTCTCCAGTCTGTTTATCTTATCCTCTCCAATATGGCCTAGTCTATGGTGCCATAAGTACTTCTGATTGATTTCATCTCTGGATCTCTTTTGACCTACGACACTCACTATTTGCTCATTTAGGTTTACATTCGCATCAACATGCAAGTGATAAAGACTGTCAATTAAAAGACCTCATACAACCAATTTATTTCGTAAATAAATAGAATAAAAATTTTTATTGAAACTAATTTTGAAACCTTCCTGTGCTAGCACAGACACAGAAATTAAATTTTGACTAGCTACAGAAACATAATAACAATCTTTCAAATCTAATCTAATGTCAGATGATAATTGAAGAGGGTAAGTACCAACGGCCTCTGCAGCAATCTTTGCTTCATTGCTGATCTGAAGGATCATGTCACCTTTCCTCAACCTCCTACTTTCTATTAGACCCTGCATTAAGGTACATATATGAGCACTCAAGTGAGAGTCCAATACCTAATTAGAAGTAAAAAAAATCATAAGGTTAGATTCAATTACGAACAAATCTTCAGAAGGTTTATCATCTTTTTTGGTCTTTAGGTTCGTTAGATATTTTGGATAGTTTCTGCTCCAGTGGCCTTCAGCATGACAGTGAAAATACTTTTCTTTTGCCTCAGCCGCCTTTGGACCATCTTTTTTTGGCTTGCTCTCTTTTTTTTGCTTTTTTACAGATTTAGTCTTCTTCCTTCCAACAGATTTTCTCTTGAAAGAAGAAGTCCGCTCCATAGCAAGAATAGAGTCCCTTGAACTCTTCAAGATACCCTCCATTGTGACCAACATGTTGACAAGTTCGAAAAGAGTGCAGTCAAGTTTGTTTATATGAAAATTCATGATGAATTGACTATATGAACTGCTAAGGGATTGAAGGATCAAATTTATCTGTAATTTCTTTTGCATATCCAGTCCGAGCTTCTCAAGCTCCTCAATGTCCTTGATCACTGTCATACAGTGCTCATGGATAGACTGCCCTTCATGCATCTTTAGGTTGAAAAGTCTTTTGGATACTTCGAAGCGTGCAGTATGACTCTGCTCACTATACAACTCTTGTAGGTAAGTAATCATAGCCCAGACAGTGGGCATATGCTTGTGCTAGCTTTGCAACTCGTTTGATCAAGACACCAGCACATAGCACTTAATCGACTATCTTCATCCATTCACTTCTCAAAAGCAGCTCTCTTCTCAGTAGTAGGATGGTTTGGCAACACAACGAGATCTTGATCGAGTACATGGCTTAATTTTTCTGAAGTCAGGACAATCCTAAGGTTTTTGAACCAGTCTTTGAAATTATTATCGATCAAATGATTGGTTTCAAGGATGCGAGCTAGAGGGTTTGAGGCTGACATAATAGTTTTACTGCAAGAGTAGAGATTCAAGTTAGACTTTTATACTTAATTTTTTGATTTGCTTCTAGGAACTTAAAGATGCAAATAATGACTCCCACTAATTTTTTAGATCCCTCCACTCCCCGAGAAGGAAACAAAAATTCTGACATGACAAAAGATTCCTAATGGATGTTGCGGTCCCACCGATGACATGCACCTCACCTAACAATTATTGGTAACATGTACACTGATGCATAGGTAACTTTTTATCTAGATGCTTCACTAAGCATGTTGCAGCATTTTGGTCTCTAAGTCATGTGGGCTCACCTAATAGTTATTGCCCACACTTCTTAGTTAAGCCCAACCCACCATTCACAAACAGGTGCAAGGCCGTCGTTGGGTCCCTCACCTAACAGTTATTGGGCCCAACCCCATCCTTATCTTGGAGTAACTCTTTGCTAATAGAGTAGTTGCGTATTTTCGATGCAACTAAACCATTGTGACTAGCTGAGAACAATCAACACCGATAGCATGTCTGCACATCTATAATGGTAAAAGACCTATGAACTTAATATTTATGGAGAGATTTGGATTTAGGTCTCATCTAATCAGTCATTATATGACTGATCTAATTGGTATGGGTTAAATTAGATTGCTAAGCAACCTAATTCAAGACCCAATCTTCCAAATTGACTAGGTAAGTGGAGAACGGTGGGGGTCCCCCCATTGCCTTTCTTAGACACTAATGAATTGGCCAGGTTAGCTAACATAACCAATTAAATAATCATGTCTCATTAACTTGCCTTAGATACCAATAGGTTGATTGATCAGAATTGGTTAGCTCAAGCGTATCGGGCTCAAACCAACGAGCCAAATTAGATTCTTAGGTTAATTGATTCTACATATGAGACTCAATCAATTTGATCAACAATAATTGTATGATCATTAATTTAATTGATCTAACTTAATTTAATACTTGACTCGATTTGACCAATTACTTAATCGAATTAGACCCATATAACTCAAATCAAAAATCTTAGACGTAATCCTATTACATGACCTAATTTTTGATTTTTTTGTAATCAAAACTCTCATGCATAAATATAAATTTCAGATTCTAAAATTTTTATATTAAAGTAAGTTTTAAAATATGAAAATAATTTTCAAATTTTAACATACAAATATATATCATATATATGCATGTATAATTAGATCTAAATAAAATTTCAGATTTAAGCATGAAGTCATATATCTCATATACTAGTCATGAATAAGATTAAAAATAAATTTATAATCTAAATATATAATTATATATTATATATATAAATCAAAATTTAGATCATAAAAAATTATAGATTTCGTATGTATCTATATTTCACATGAACATTAACTAGAACTCTTTCTAGATCAAAATTCAGATCTATGCATGCAACAATATATTAACTATATATTTTAAAACTAAATCTAAAATTAGATTTTAGATTTGAAGATCATCCATATATCTTATGTATTAAGAAAAAAATTAATTTTGAAATTTTTTCAAAAATATGTATATCAAAATTTAGCATATAAAAATCCGTGGCTCTGATACTACTGTGAAAATTTGAAGTTTGAAGCATGCATATGTATTTTAAAAACTTAATTTTTTAAATATTATAGTAAAAAATAAGATTAAAATAATTTTAATCTAAATTTTATATGTATAAAAATATAAAATCACATGGATCTATTTCATATGCTGAAATTGATATATGCTAAAATTTTAATTGTGATCAAATCACATACATTTCGTAATCTCTTTCTTCAAATCTGGATCTGAAAGAGATGAGGCTCTTTGTTAGTTACACAAGTATCTAATCTCTATAAGTATTTACTCAGAATCAGTCTGGAATAGCCATCTAAGATTTAAATTTTGATTCTCTAAAATTTAGCCTGCTGAATCTGAACGAAGCCTGGATTGCGATCAATGTTTGATCTTTCTCCTTGATCCTTATCTTCTCTTCCTCTCTAGCTTTTCTTCTTGCCTTGTAGTACTACAAAAGATCAACAACTAGCAGATGAAGGGCCGTGCAATGCCTTGGGTGTGTGCAAAACTTGGGATGCACATCCCAAGTAGTATGGCATGGGGACGCCTAAGGAGAAGAGAAAAAGGGAGGAAGAGAGGACATGGGAGATTCTCTTAGGGTGAAAGGGGACTGGCTTGGATGATCTTAGGACCTTAGGGAAGGTCTCCTTTTATAGGCACAAAGATTGAATCCTATTCAATCATATAATACAAGTCCTACTTGCATTAGGATTCCTATTAACTTAAGTTATCCAACTTATATTAGGAAGTCCATTAGGTACCAACTATTGGAGCCCTTGCATCCATAATTAGACACCTTATTTTGCACCCAAGAGATACCCCATATGAGAACTAAAGGCCCTCTAATCAATGGACATAACCAAATTGAACAATTCAAAATGGTGCCCTATAATAACTATCAAGGAGATTCATAAGGGACTTGCACCCTTAATTTATGTGATCCATAGCCTTAGATATCCAACAATTGGAGTCTCATGAATCTTATTTATATAGATAATTAGCAGGTAATTAAGTTATAATTAACTTATCAAATAAGTAATCCCAACAGAAAGAGAAATTGGATCTAATCATGTGCTAGCAAGGTTACCATGAACCTAATGAATTTTTTTAAATCTAATTGATACTTCATAAGCTCAATTACTAATTCTAGGTATGATCCCTTTGTTATGTGACCTTATAGATTTAATTCTATCTGATAGTGAGACATACAATGATCTATATCATTGTATCATTGAAACTCCTTTCAATGGGTCGAAATAATTTCACTCTAACTCAATCAAAGATTGTTGATCCAAAACAATCTAGTGAGCTCTCACAATCCATCAATGACACCTAGCAGTATTAGTGGCAATCCAGTAGAACTGAAATGAACCTCTAGGTATAGTTAACATGTGATTCAGTCTCTCTATCGTGAGTCCTGACTAGATGGCTGGTCATGGATAAATTATCAAATCTCAACATCAGTCATATGATAAATTCGATTAGCTCAAGTCTAGATATGATGTCTATAGAAATACTTTTCCATCAATCACTCTACTGTAGTCATAGAATCATAGACTTAGCTTCTCAAATCTTATAGGACTACTCCTCTCTATCAAGATTGATAGATTCTATTTTGATGTGCATCCTACTCCTACAGTGCACCAACTGTCGCCAACATCCACTACAAGGGCTCATTGAGATCCTTGTTTATATATCAATCAAACTCCAGTAATCTCATTGCAAGTAGTAGTACCACCTCAAGTCAAAGAACTAGTCACACAACTACAGCATCAAGATAATCACTGATGATTGAATAAAAATCTAAGTGATCACTCGTATGGTCACATTCAGTGCTAGTTGTTCTCTAACAATCACCCACACTCATCATCCTGTATCTCTACACAGTAGATTAGAGACCCATCTATCTCAAAGAAAGTGATTTGTACGTCAGTTTATCCAGATCTGTTACCATCCTCATGATGATCCTATGATCGGAAGCCTTTAAAAATTAAATATATATCTTTAATTCTCAACACCTTGAGAATATATATTGAAACTAATTCCATAGATGATTCAAGGACACATTACACTTGAATTAAAAAAAAAATTATCCTTTTTTTGATCATATTAATATATTAAGTATAAATTATGCCCTAGATTAATTATAATACATCAGCCATATTGGCTTCTAGGACATACATCTTACACCAAGATCATAAAAGCCAGCCCCTCTCCACACCCAAAGGAGCTCCCACGCCCTCTCTTCCTCCCACTTTGACTTCTCCTTAGGCATCCCCATGCCATACAACTTGGGATGCGTGTTCCAAGTTGTCTCACGCCCAAGGTGTTGGTGCCCCACTTTTTGGCTGGTTGCTGGTATTTTTGTAGCAGCAAAGAGCAAGGAGAAAGAGCCTAAAGAAGAAGAGAAGAAAAAGATCAAGAAAAAAGATCGAACGTTGATCGCGATTCAAGCTTCGTTTAGATTCAGCAGGCTAAATTTTGAAAAATCAAAATTTAGATCTTAGAGGGCTATTTCAGACTGATTTTGAGTAGATACTCATAGAAGTCAGATACTTGTGCAGCTAATAGAGAGCTTCATCTCGTTCAAATCCAGATTTGAGGAAAAAGATTGCAAAAAAAATATGTAATTTGATCATAATTTAAATTTTAGTATATATCAATTTTAGCATATAAAATAGATCCATATGATTTTATATTTTTATGCATATAAAATTTGTATTAAAATTATTTTAATCTTATTCTTCATTATGATGTTTAAAAAATACAGTTTTGAAACACATATGCATGCTTCAAACCCCAAATTCCAACACTTTGAATCCAATCGGATTTTTCTAAACCCAATTGATACTTCATAAGCTCAATTGCTAATTCTAGACTTAATTTCTTTATTGTGTGACCTCATAGATTCAATTCTATCTGGTAGTGAGATATACAATAATCTCTATCAAAGTATTATTGAAACTCTTTTCAATGGAACAATTTCACTCTAACTTATCAAAGATTGTCGATCCAGAACAAGCCTAGTGAGCTCTCACAATCCGTCAGTGACATCTAGCAGTATATAGTGTTAACTCAGTAGAACTGAAATGAACCTCTAGGTATAGTTAACGTGTAATTCAGTCCTTCTATCGTGAGTCCCGACTAGATGGCAGGTCATGGATAAATCGTCAAACCTCAACATCAGTCATATGATATATTCGATTAGCTCAAGTCCAGTTGTGACTTCTATAAAAATTTTTTTCATCAATCAAATTACTGTGACCACAAATTCTTGGACTTAGCTTTTCAAATCTCATAGGACTAGTCTTTTCTACCAAAATTGATAGATCCCATCTTGATGCACATCCTACTCTTATAGTGGACCAACTGTCGTCAATATCCACTACAAGAACTCATTGAGACCTATGTTTATGTGTCAATCAAACTCTAATAGCCTTACTATGAGCTACAGTGCCATCTCAAGTCAAAGGACCAGTCACACAACTAAAATATCGAGATGATCACTGATGATGGAGTAGAAATCTAAGTAATCTCTTGTATAGTTATGCTCAGTACTAGTTGTTCTCTAACAACTATCTGCACTCATCATCCAATGTCTCTACACTATAGACTAAAGACTCATCTATCTCAAAGAAAGTAATTTGTGCATTAGTCTTTCCAGATCGATCACCGTCTTCATGATGATCCTATGATCGAAAGTATTTAGAAATTAGATATATATTTTTAATTTTTAACACCTCGAGATTATGTATTAAAATTAATTTCATAGATGATTCAAGGACACATTACACTTGAATAAAAAATAAATTTGCCCTTTTATTGATCAAATCAACGTATTAAGTATAAAATTATGTCCTAGGGTTATTACAATATGTCAGTCATATTGACTTCTAGGACATACATCTAACACAATTATCTTTTTAGATCTGATCAAATTATATTTGGTTAAGGATCAGATTGGATCGAATAAAATTCAAATGAGTTTAAATTTTAAATCCCTTGCGCCACCCCAAAATCGATGCTAATCTTTCTCTCATAAAAATTTTGAATTTGCATGAAGGTTTCCCATGCAAAAAAATTATTTGATGCCCTTCGTTTCTCTCTTATTGATAAGGATAGGATTGGTTTTAGTTTTAAGTTTGAATTCAAGTTGAATTTTGAATTCAACTTTCAAAATAGTTTAATTTTGAATTCAATTTTGAACCTAACCAACCCTTATCCTTATCTACCTCTGGACACCAACCTTAAGAAGGATAGATTTTTGGCATGTGAGAGATATCTGAGAAAGGGTTTTCACCATGAAAAATTGAGAAAAAGCAAGATGGGGTGTGACCTCTTCAGGGCGTGGATCTTTTGGCATGTACCTTAGGGTTCCATCTAGGGTTTTGTGGGAAGAGAGAAAAGAGAGTTAAGAAAGTCTTCTCCTTATCTTCTTCCATCACCTTACCTCCTCCTAAATGTCCTTCTCATTTTTGGAAGAGTCTGTGAGATTCAAAGAGGGGCATAGATCAGTCATCAAGAAGTCTTCACAAGGAGCTAGCACTTTAGGGAGACCGATCAGCATCAGGACTTCGTATAGACATCCTGTAGAGGTTAGACATTCTATGTAGCTGCTCGACATCAGAAAGAACCTCAAATCCATAGTTGTCAATTGCGATGATTAGCTACCCACACTCTAGTATAAGATCTGATATCAATAGATATGATCTAGTCTATCGTAGATGTGATCTACTACTTTATTGATATGATCAATAGTGTTAAGATTTCAGATTATGCATATTATTTATGTCATATGATCCTTAGTAGGTAGTTTTTAGATCGGATCTAATTCATGCATAGTAGATTAAATTGTTTAATTTAGTCTACTTTCGTTAAAAATTTTAAAAATGCATGCATGAAACTGCCTATGTTTCCTTCAATTGGTATCAGAGCCGAGATTCAATATGACACGAATACATATGCATATGGATCTAAAATTAATCTATCTCATTGTGATATGTTAGATTAGATATCTTAGTAGTCTAGTACTCAGATTGTGCATCACTAGGCCATTCAGTCATAAGAGCAAGTAGGGTTTAAAGACCCTCTCTTCCCATTCCATGGGTTCTCTTATAGCATGTAGGGGTGCCATTGTGATATTTCATAAAAAAAATCATAAAAAAATATTTAAAAAAATATTTTAATCATGATAAATAAACTTTAAAATTATAAATAAATTTAGATTAGATCTAAAAATAATTTATGATGGATTTATTGCTGGTTATGCAAAAATATTTGTTCTGAAAATTTTGTAATGTGTTGCTGTCAAGCCTACTGAGTCGACTCAGTTCTGATTTGAGTCGACTAAGAATCTTGATGAGTCGGCTTAGTTTTCTATTATGCTGACTAAGTTATGCAGGTAGAAAATAAATATTACTGTTCATCACCAGTGAATCGACTATATCTCAGAACTTAGTCGACCTGCTGTGATAAGCCAGCTCAGTCCAGGAGTGAGCCAACTCAAATTTTAGAACTAAATATTTATGCATAAAATTTAATATAAAGGTGTTTACATCTGAAATGGTTTCAAAACCTAATCTAAATTCATGTCAATTCCACACTTAATTAAGAATTAAGGGTTGAACATTTAGATCTAGAATTATGAATTTAAGATCTAATGACATTGCATAAATTATTGGACTATGGGTTAGCTTGAATCATATTTTTTTAACTGGGTTAGTCTTAGGATTAGAATCAAAGAGTTAATGGACTAAATTGAGTAGTTGATCAAATCTAACCAAAAATTAATTTAGATTAGGTCAAGGATACTCTAGATCAAATATAATAGTTGTAGTTGGTCAAGTCTATGTCTTTGATTAGACCAAATGGACCTGATTGTTAGCTCAGTGATCGAACCCAAGTCTATAAGCTGATTAAATCAAAATAGATAAATCGATTGGTATCTAAGGTAAGTGGCTGAATAGGATTTTTAATTGAGATTGTTCTCTTTCCTGACCAACTATGTTGGTGTTTAACTAAAGAAAGAAACGAGGATCCTTCCGTCGATCTCCACTTACTTGGTCAATATGGTCAATCTGATTTTGGTTAGATCGCTTAATGATTTGAATTGATCCATGCTAGCTAGGTAAATCAGTTTTGACTGATTTAAGTATTTCTGGATTGGCTTATCTCTAGTCTTCTTTGATGGCTTTGTGAAGTTAGTGGGAGGATTATGATTAGCTAGTTAATCTCTTTTCTTATTTCTAAAAATATATAAATAAATTTTTTAAATTATTAGATCCTTAAAGTGAAATAGTTATAGAGATAACTAGATCACAGTCTCCCATTAAGGTGAATGATAATTGATCCGATAGTCTGATAATCATTGGAGGCACCACACGTCTGGTGCTTATCTACTATTGAAATTATCATTCATTATATGATGACCTAGTTATGACTCTCTGATGGATGGTCAGGTTGGTCGAGCCACACTGGAGCCTGATCATTCGTTAGTTAGATGCACTGAGTGTGATCATGTTAATGATTGGATCTAATCAAAATTTTTAGTGGAGGTGCCACATGCCTGCTGAAATGATGCTTGGGGCAAAACTAATTATTAAAAATTATTTGAAAAAGTAATTGATTAAAAACCTACCCATATATGCACATGGATTGGTTGAGCCACACTCGGATCCATGTGTAGTCTGTGTGGATTCTAGTACCTGTTGGGTATAAAATGCCCACAGCCGAAGTCCTCAGCAGAAACAGCCGCAAGCAGACTCTGTCCGGACTCCTACGGGAGCTGGGCTTCGTCCTCAACTCCAATAGCTGCAGACAGACTCCGTCCGGACTCTTACAGGAGTCGGACTCCGCCAACAACTTCAATCATAAGTGGACTCCGCCCGGACTCCTACGGTAGCCGGGCTCCGTCCTCAACATCAACCGCTGGTAAACCTCGTCCGGACTCCTACGGGAGCCGAACCTCTCCTTTGACTTTAATTGCAGGGAGACTCCACCCGGACTCCTACGAGAGTCGGGCTTCGTCCTCAACTCCAACCGCTGCAGACAGACTCCGTCCAAACTCTTACAGGAGCCGGACTTCGCCAACAACTTCAACCGCAAGTGGACTCCGCCCGGACTCCTACGGTAGCCGGGCTCCATCCTCAACATCAACCGCTGGTAAGCCTCGTCCGGACTCCTACGGGAGCCAGACCTCTCCTTTGACTTTAATTGCAGGGAGACTCCGTCCGGACTCCTACGGGAGCCGGGCTTCGTCCTCAACTCCAATAGCTGCAGACAGACTCCGTCCAGACTCTTACAGGAGCCGGACTCCGCCAACAACTTCAACCGCAAGTGGACTCCGCCCGAACTCCTACGGTAGCCGGGCTCTGTCCTCAACATCAACCGCTGGTAAGCCTCGCCCGGACTCCTACGGGAGCCGGACCTCTCCTTTGACTTTAATTGCAGGGAGACTCCGCCCGGACTCCTACGGGAGCCGGGCTTCGTCCTCAACTCCAATAGCTGCAGACAGACTCCGTCCGAACTCTTACAGGAGCCGGACTCCGCCAACAACTTCAACCGCAAGTGGACTCCGCCCGGACTCCTACGGTAGCCGGGCTTCGTCCTCAACATCAACCGCTGGTAAGCCTCGTCCGGACTCCTACAGGAGCCGGACCTCTCCTTTGACTTTAATTGCAGGGAGACTCCGCCCGGACTCCTACGGGAGCCGGGCTTCGTCCTCAACTCCAATAGCTGCAGACAGGCTCCGTCTGGACTCTTACAGGAGCCGGACTCCGCCAACAACTTCAACCGCAAGTGGACTCCGCCCGGACTCCTACGGTAGCCGGGCTCCGTCCTCAACATCAACCGCTGGTAAGCCTCGTCCGGACTCCTACGGGAGCCGGACCTCTCCTTTGACTTTAATTGCAGGGAGACTCCGCCCGGACTCCTACGGGAGCCGGGCTTCATCCTCAACTCCAATAGCTGCAGACAGACCCCGTCCGGACTCTTACAGGAGCCGGACTCCGCCAACAACTTCAACCGCAAGTGGACTCCGCCCGGACTCTTACGGTGGCCGGGCTCCGTCCTCAACATCAACCGCTGGTAAGCCTCGTCCGGACTCCTACGGGAGCCAGACCTCTCCTTTGACTTTAATTGCAGGGAGACTCCGCCCGGACTCCTACGGGAGCCAGGCTTCGTCCTCAACTCCAATAGCTGCAGACAGACTCCGTCCGGACTCTTACAGGAGCCGGACTCCGCCAACAACTTCAACCGCAAGCAGACTTCATCCGGACTCCTACGGGATCCGGACTCCGCCGATAATTTCAACAGCGAGTAGACTCCGCCCGGACTCCTACGGGAGCCGGGCTCCGTCCTCAACATCAGCTGCCGGTAAGCCTTGTCCGGACTCCTGTGGGAGCCGGACTTTGCATCTGATTTTGATTGCAGGGGATTCCACCCGGACTCCCACGAGAGCCGGGCTCCACCCACGACCCCAACCGCAAGGAGAACTCCGCCCGGACCCCTACGTGGGGCCAGACTCCGACCGCTGTCGAACTTCAGCCGACAGATCTGCACTCCCAGGCCACAATCACGGCCACGATTCTGCTTCACTTCCTGCGGCGGATTCCGCGCAGCTCCACCACTCCCTGACAGGCCACAGTAACGATCGCAGCACTGCTCCACTCCCTACGACGGATCCCACGTGGCTCCATTACTACCTGACAGGCCACGATAAACGGCCGCGATCCTGCTCCACCTCCTGCAACAGATACCACACGATTCTCCCATCCGCTGGCAAGTCACGACAACAAACGCCGCCCCACTTCACGTGGCAGACTCCACGTGGCACGCCCCAGTGATAGCCACGGGTCCATTCCACTACTCTTCACAGCAAACTCCGCCTGACCCTGGGCAGCCCACTGCCAGACGGTTACAGATATCGCCATCAATCCGTTACCTCCCCCGCCTATAAAAAGGGGGACCCAGATACGTTATTCGATAAGCTCTCATCTTTTATCTCAAAACTCTACTAAATTCTTTGTTCGAACACTCCATTCTTGTTGAGGTAGAGAACTGACTTGAGCGTCGGAGGGTCTTGCCGGAGCAACCCCACCTCCGGTTTAGACTTTCCTTGCAGGTCCCGGCGGCGACCGCGACTTCCCCGACTCCAGCTTCTCCGGTGCAAGCAAATTTTTGCACCAACAGTACCTATTAAAAAATTAAAGTAATTCCTCAAATTAGAGGTAGAGGCTACCAATTCATATAAAATAGTAGAAGAACCTTTAAACTAAAGTCTAAATTTTTAGACTTAAATAATTCATATACTAATAGGTCATATGGTTTTTCCTTTTATGCAGTTGTGTCTAGTATCTTGTTGCTCCGATCACTGTTGGGTAGTGATAAGTTGATGGGATCTAATTTCGATAGCTGGTATCAAAAATTAAAGATTGTCTTGGAGCATGAGCTAAGCTTATATGTTCTAACAGATCCGACACTTGAGAAGCCCACTCTGAATGCTCATGATGCTGTCCGAGGCACTTACCAAAAGTGGCTCAACGATTGAATCATGGTGCATTGCATCACGTGGGTAGCGATGAATGACAAGTTTAGTTATAAGTTTGAGGATGCTCAGTCGGAGGACATGCTACAAGTGTTGAATGAGTCCTTCGACAGTCTTAATGATGTTGAGAGGCACAAGATCAGTTATGCTATCTTCAGCACTCGAATGAGGAAGGAGGCATCGGTCACCGATCATGTACTATATATGATCGAACAGATCAAGCCCCTAAGCAAACTTGAATTTTTTTGGTACGAGTAGTTTCAGAAAGATGTGATTTTAAACTCTCTACCCAAGTTCTACCTTTCTTTTCTTAGTCATCATAGAATGACTAAGCCTGCAGTTAACAACCATGGTTTGCTGAGGTTGCTATAGACCTTTGAGAAGGATCACCAGCTCCATAAAGAGCTGGTGAATATAGTTGGAGGGTCCTCTTTTGGGGTATCTAAGTGTGGGAAAAATTCAGTGCAGGGGTAAAATGGTAATTTTAAATTTTTTTTAAAATTATTATTTTATAGCAAAAATTATTAATTAATCTAATTAATTAATAAAAATTTATCCTACACTAGGATCTAAATATGATATATAGCATGCATGCATTTAAATTTAAAATTCAAATTTGAACAGTAAACACTTTACTGTAATGTGTTCAGAATACAATACCTTTGTGCGAGTAGTAGATCACCGCAATCTGATCATCGTCGGGAGAATTTAATCATCATGATGTAGCCACACAGTATGTCTGGCCTCTGCAGATCATCCACATGAAGCTTTCGATCTGATCGACTCCTCACGAGTGCTAGCTCGTTGTAGAGCCCTTTCGACGGCCAATGCTGATCGAACTCCTTCGATCGATGTCTGTCGATTCTTTGGATGCTCTGGATCATCAACAGACGTGCTTGAGAGGATGTTGAAGATCTTCCTAAAATTTGGTGGGCTTACGATACTCGTAGCTCACCTACTCACTTCCCGAACTCCAGGCTAAAACTCTGAAGAACTCACTGAAACCCTACGCACACTTTTTCTTTCTTTTCTTTCTTTTTCTCTCGAAAGGATATAGACCTTCACCTTGCACACAAGGATTCTTCATGCCCAGATTTTCTCTCCAATTTTTTTTTTATACATGCCCCACTCTTCTCCTCCTTTTAAAATAATGTCAAACATCTTATCCACGTGAGAGGATAAAGATGAGTAATTGCACATTTGAATTCAAATCAAATTTTGAATTCAAATGGAAACCAATTTATCCCTATCCACTAAGGGTGTGAGAAGAGGAGGGTGTGGCTTAATTTGTGCGTGAGTGATTTCATAAGAAACATTTTCTCGTGTAATAAATGGGGTATTAAAAGAGGATAAGGTCAAGGCGCTAAGATTGGTTGCTCATTCAAATTCAAACTTTGTTTTGAATTTGAATGGCCAACCAATCATCCTTATCCACTCATTTGGTGCATTAAAGTAGGGCATGAGGAGGGCTTTGCGTGAGAAAAAATTCATGAGAACTTTCTTCTCGTGAATTCAAATGGGCGAAGTGGAAGTGAGATGGCGCAAGGAGAATGGGTCAAGGTGGTTTCATTATTTAAACCAACCTAATTGAACCAAATAAGTTAGGCCCAATTAGACTAATTTAAATCCAACTTAATTAGGTTTAATTAGGCTCAATAAAATCCTAATCAAATTAGGAATTGATTAAGCCCAACCCCTGATCAAATCAGGGACCAAACCATCTCGACGATTAGGTCAACTCTTAACCTAATTGGGTTAAACCCAACTGAATCCAATTCAATTGGACTTGATCCAAAAATAATTATTCAATCAAATTGAGTTAATTAGTGATCAAATCACTAATTAAACCTCTCATAAATATTTAATCCAAATTTGATGGGTAATCGAACATCAGAATTCATTGATATGTAACCCTGATTGAAGAGTCCCAAACCAGTGGGACTCTTGACCCCGGTACCCAAAATGTATGGGACTCATGATCAGAGAATCTTGATTCTCGATCATAGAGTCCCAGACATGTAGGACTCATAGTCTACGAGCATTAAGACTCTTTATCAGTCATCAGATCAGATAGGAACCTCTAATGTGTGTGACCCCACAGGTTCGAACCTAAGCTGGTAGCACAGGAACCATTCTTGTACTAATCGAAGTGACCATCTAGCAATGGTATCCGATGATTGGATAGGTCGAATAGTTGCAATCGTAACACTCAGAACCTACGTGAATATGGTTACTGTATAATTCATCCTTTTGACCTCTGTGTTTAGGACAACTCAGGGTTAAACTGTCAACCCTGATTAGATCATCCGAATCGTGCTCAACTCAAACAGTCCTGTGACTCTTCACAAAGATAATCCTGGCCAAGATTTTGCTAAATTGAAATATGACTGTACACAGCTCCTAAACTGGAGTGGTCAATTCCATCTTGACACACGCACCGACAAGTCAAGTACTTGACTACACCTAGCAGCCTTCCGTCACTGAATTAGAAATTCAGATAGTCCAGTGCCTAAGTGCAGTGAGTTGCTTACAAGTCACCATGGCGGTCTCAGGTCGGAGGGATATTTATACCCATATTTCATCGGAGCAAATCTTGACAGCAGAAATAGCTCTGAAGTTAGTCACGTTCAGTGCAGATGTACCCTTACATCTCATCTGTATGCCATACCAGTGTCTCCACACTCATTGGTTAAGAGGACAACCAACCTATATAGCACACAACGACCTATGCTTGATAAATGTTGTCATCCTTGGTAACAACGTATCATTTGGTCACGAACAGATTTAAGGACTAAATGACAAATCTTCCTTTGTCGAGTCTAAATAGTCCTAAGGACTTCACCACAATATAGGAGTTCATTAGAAGATGAAATATTTTGTGATAAAAAATATCAAAATAATTTTTATTAATTCATAATTCATGTACATATAAAAAAATGAGCACAACCGTCAGCAGGCTGACGATTGCTTTGAGATACTATTCCCAACAATCTTCCACTTGGCCTAAAGCCAATCGGTGCAGTATCTAATACCCATCTTCGACTTGTAGTCGTCGAACTCCTTCACCGCAATGGCTTTAGTGAATGGGTCAGCCAGGTTCTCCTTTCCATCGATCTTCAGAAGGTCGACGTCACCTCGATCTATAATTTTCTAGATGAGATGGTAGCGGCACAGAATATGCTTCATTCGCTGGTGTGCCTTGGGTTCCTTCGCCTGAGCAATGGCTCCAGAGCTGTCACAGTAGAGCAGAACTGGACCAACATGGGAGGGTGCTACTCCGAGCTCGGTGATGAATTTTCTCAGCTACACCACTTCTTTGGCAGCATCTGATGCAGCGACATACTCTGCCTCGCAAACTGAATCAGCCACTGTGTGTTGCTTGGAACTCTTCCAGCAGATAGCCCCACCATTAAGGGTAAAAATAAATCCTGACACACTTTTGCTGTCATCGTGATCAGACTAGAAACTAGAGTCTGTAAACCCTATAAGTCTCAAGTCTGATTCACCATAAACAAGCCACTGATCCTTAGTATTTCTTAAATACTTCAGGATGGTTTTAACAACCTTCCAGTGATTCTCCCCTGGATTAGATTGGTATCTACTCACTACCCCTAGTGAGTATGCCATATCTGGTCGTGTACATGTCATGGTGTACATGATAGATCTCACTGTCGAAGCATATGGAATCCTACCCATACGCTCTCTCTCTTGAGGTGTTGTCGGACAATCCCTCTTCGAGAGAGAAATTTCATGGCCTATCGGTAGATAGCCTTTCTTGAAATTCTCCATGCTGAACCTCTTCATCATAGTATCTATGTACGTAGATTGGGATAAACCAAGCATCCTTTTAGATCTATCCCTATAGATCCTCATCCCTAGGATGTAGGAAGCTTCTCCCAAATCCTTCATGGAGAACTGTGACGACAGCCAAATCTTTATTCCCTGTAATGCAGGGACATCATTTTCGATTAAGAGAATATCATCCACATACAATACAAGAAATATCACTACTGGATCATTAGCCCACTTATAAATACAGGGCTCTTCTCTGTTCTTAACGAAGCCATACGTCTTGATCGTCCTATCAAAACATATGTTCCAACTCCGGAATGCCTGCTTAAGTCCATAAATAGACCTCTGTAGTCTGCACACCTTAGACTCATCAGTGGATGTGAATCCTTCAGGTTGTATCATATACACCTCTTCATCCAGCTCTCCATTTAGAAAAGCTGTCTTCACATCCATCTACCAGATTTCATAGTCTAGATGGGCAGCTATCGCAAGCATAATCCGAATGGATTTGAGCATTGCCACAGGAGAAAACGTCTCGTCATAGTCTATACCATAATGTTGACGATATCCCTTGGCAACCAGACGGGCTTTATAGGTTTCCACCTTTCCATCTGCGCCCCTCTTCCTCTTGAAGACCCACTTACTGTTGGGAAATGTGTCCCAAAAAGCCAATCATCAAGCTGTTGATGGTTGAGCAACCAAGTATTGTAATTGATTTGTTAATTAATAAAATATATTTGGCATTTTCATCAAAAGCTTTCATCTTCTAATGAACTCCGTTGTTATGATGAAGTCCTTAGGACTATTTAGATTCGATAAAGAGAGGATTTATCAATTAGTCCTTAAAATAGTTCACGACCAAATGATAGGCTGTTAATAAGGACGACAGCTTCTATCGAGCATAGGTCGCTGTAGGCCATATGGGTTGGTTTTCCTCTTAACCAAAGAGTGTGGAGACACTGGTATGGCATATAGGTGAGATGTACTAGTACATCATCATTAAACATGACCAACTTCAGAGTATTCTGCTGTCGAGAATGTCTCTGATGGGATATAGGTATAAGTGTCCCTTAGACTTGAGATCGCCTCAGTGACTTGCAAGCAACTCACTGTGCTTTGGTACTGGACTAACTGAATTTCTAATTTAGGGATGGAAGGCTTCTGGGCACAGTCAAGTACTTGCGAAGGCAGAGTGTGATCGAGATAGGATTGACTACTCCAAGAGTTGGAGAAGAATGAGTCGCTGTATTTCAATTTAGCAAAACTTTGGCCAGGGTAATCCATCAGATGGATTTGATATTTTGAAGTACAATGTGGACAACCTGATCAGAGTTGACAGTTGAACTCTAGGGTATCCTATGATCATTTTGGTCAAGGGGATGAATTATATGAAAACTATATCCACATGGGTTCTAAGGATGTTGTTCTACACATTCGACCTATCCGGTCGTCAGGTACCATTGCTAGATGGTCACTTTGATTGGTACAAAAATTTATTTCTATGCTACCGACTTTGGTTCGGACCTATGAGGTCACACACATTAGAGTTCATGATCTGATCGGATGGTTGATCAACGATTAAGAATCGTTCTAGGGTTAAATGATCAATACGATTGACATTTAACCCAGTGCAAGTGTTGCAGGAGGATCGATTAGCAATTCGATTGCTAATTGGCTTAATTTGATTAAGCCAATGGGCTGAGATTAAGTCTAATTAAATATAATTTAATTAAATTTAGTTTGGGCTTGATTGGATCAAGTCCAATTGGTTTATTGGATAAGCCAAGTGCAAGGAAAAACTAGTCCTAGTTCAACTAGGACTTGGGTCAATCTAATTTTTAATTTGATTAGAAAATTAAATCAGATTTAAATCTAATTTAATCTGATTAAATTAAGTTCTTAATTGGGTTAAGACCTATTTTAATTAGGTTGATCTAATTTTGGTTTGATTTGGTTTGAGAAACCAAATTAAAATAAGTCATAAGATAGAATCCTAGTAAGACTAGGATTCCACCTTGCACCACATAAGCCTTCCCCACGGCCTCTCTCTCATTCAACGCCAATCTCCTCTTATTTTGTGCAACAAAAGCCCTCTCCCAGGTCTCTCCCACGTTCACAAAAGGTCTCCTCTCTTCTTTCTTACATGGAAGGTGGTTTGGATCAAATCTAAAAGGAATAAGTTTGGATTTCGAATTCTATGAGATAGAGTTTTAGAAATCCAAAATTCTTTCAATTTTGCACCAAATTTATCCAAATTTTTTTTGAAATTTTCATGGCTTTTAGGGTACATATTGTGAACCCTTTTCTGATGATCCATGTATGAAAATATGGAGGAGGTGCTCAAGAGTTGGGCACCCCTTAACTTGCCATGTTTGGATAAGCCTTGACTAGGTATTTGACCTAGACAAGGACTCTATCATATCTCTCTATATAAGATGAGTTTCTTCATGAAATTTTTGGAGAAGACAGAGATTTGAGAGACTTTGAGCCATCCAAAAATCAGAGAGAAAGACCTTTGGGTCGTGGAGATATAAAAGATACAAGTTAGGGTGTCTAGAGAGAGAAACGAGAAGAAGAAGAAGAGGGTCTTCTTCTAGGGTTATTTGTTTTCATATCTTTCCTCCCTCCATCTTGAGTTTCCTGAGAGCGTCTCAGATCTAAAACTTCTCCTTCTACTTTTCATCTTTGGAAGAGTCCAAATCAAGAAGAAGGAGGCACCTGATCAACCATCAAAGAAGGATCAGCGCAGTACTAGCATACTGTGCTGATTTTCTGAAGCAGGACTTCTGATCGAGATTCGTGGGCTCGTGTGGATGACTCCTAGAGGCCGGACGCGTGTGCAGCTTGCAACATCATCCTCAAGCCCGGATCAACGAGGTTAGAACATCTAACTTGCAAGGTAATAGATCTGATCTATTGTTTAATACATACATTAGATGTAGTATAGAAACATGTTGATATGATCAACATGTAGTTCATGCTATATTTATATGTTTTAATTTTTGATTTAATATTATATAATAATCATATAATAGGATCTTAGATCTAGGGATTCTCTAGTTTTAGAAAATAAATTTTGATTTATTTTAGTCTTCCATTGTATGATCTTGAAAAAGTTTCAAGATCTAACCCTGAAATCCTAGATCTGGTTCCTACAATTGGTATCAGAGCTCAGGTTCTTTATTACATGATTATTTATACATGATTAGATTATTTCTTAGATTAGATCTAATTTATAATCTGATTATTAAATCTGAAATTAAAATTTTAGATCAATCACGAACTGCAAGGTTGTCCTGCTGTAAGGTTTACCCCTTACAGTGCAAAGGTTGTCCTAGTTTGTGTAGATCTATCTTTAATTATAAATTTATTAGATATGATCTAGATTAAATTTATAATTTATTAGATTTAAAAGATATTTAAATCTAAAATAAAATCTCTTTGTTAATAATTTTTATGCAAAGAAATTGTTTAATGTTGAAATTGTTTCAATTACATGAACCTGTTTAGATTAGATCTAAAGTAGTTTCATGTTTATTTCACTTGTATCTTGATTATGAATCAAACATACAATATGGTTGGTAGAATCATATTATAAAATTATTTTACAAATATAAAAATTATTTTTTAAAAAGTCGAACCCAACCCTCAGCCCAAAACTTAATTAAGAATTAAGAAGTTGTTTGATTAGGTTCTAGGATTGTGAATTGAAGAACCTAAGACACAAACCATAACACATTGGGTTAATGAGTTAGTGGGAATTATGTCCATTAATTGGGTTAGACCTATGGTTAGATTAAAGATGGACTTAATTAGAGAATTGACTAAATCTAATCAATTGTTGTCTTAGATTAGGTCAAGGATTCTCTAGATCAATTACAATAGTTATAGTTGGTCAAGTCCATGTCTTTAACGAAAACCAAATGGACTTGATTCTTGGCTAAGCGGTCTAGCACGAACTGTTAGGTTGATCTAATCGAAACTAATTAAACCAGTTGGTGTTTAAGGTAAACCAGACCGGTGGTTTTTAATTGGGAGCCCACTTACCTAGCCATTTCTGATGGCGTCTAAGGCAAGCTTTGGCAGACCCTCCCACTGATCGAACTTACCTGGCCTCTTGGTGAAATTATATTTTGATCGGATCACTTGACTATTCGAGCTGACCCATGTCAGCTAGGTAAATCAGTGTGACTGATTTAGGTACTCCTAGACCAGCCCTTTTAATGGTCTCTCTTAAGCTGACTTGGTGAAGCCAGTGGAAGGATCATGATAAGCTGGTTCATCTGACCTCATCCTCTAAATTATTTAAATCCTCTAAAATTATTAGGTCCTTAAAATGATAATGTTATGGAGATAACTGAGTCATAGCCTCCTATTAAGGTGTTTGATAATGAGTCCATTAACTCAATAATTATTGCACACCCAAAGGCCTGGTGCTTGTTGACTAATAAAATTATCACTCATCATATGATGACTTGGAAGTACTCTCTAATAGTGGTTAGGTGAGCCAACCAAAGTTGGGCTTAATCATTCGTTGGTTAGATACACCAAGTATGATCATGTTAATGGTTGGACCTAACCGGATCCTTATAGTGGAGGCCAAAGCCTACTGATTAGATTTCTGGGGCAAAATTAAAATTACTAAAAATTATTTAGAGAAATAATTAGTTATGAATCTACCCTTAGATGTACATGGGTTGGCCAACCAAAGTTGGGCTTGTGTGCAGTTTAAGTGGATTCTAGTACCCACTAAGGAATTAGGGTAATTTCTCGAATTGGAGGTAGAGGCTACCAATTCGAATAAAATAGTGAGAGAAACCTTTTGATTAAAGTCCAAATCTTTAGGTTTAATGAATCAATTACTAATTAGGTTATGGTTCTCCTTTGTGCAAATATGGCCACTTCCCTATCGCTCCGATCATTGTTGGACAATGATAAGTTGGTGGGACCCAACTTCGATAGCTGGTACCGAAAGTTGAAGATAGTCTTGGAGCACGAACGGATCCTATATGTGATAATGGATCCTGCACCTAAGAAGCCAACTGTCAATGCACGTGGAACAGTCAGAGATACTTACCAGAAGTGGCTCAATCACCAGACCATGGTGCGTTGTATCATGCTGGCTGTCATGAGTGACGAGTTCAGTCACAGATTCGAGACGGCTCAGCCAAAGGACATGCTTCAAGTGTTGGAGGATGCCTTTGGCACACCCGATGATGTAGAGAGGCACAAGACTAGTTGTACCATCTTCAATGCCAAAATACGGAATGGTGCCTCTGTCACTGATCATGTATTGTACATGATCGAGCTGATGGAACGATTGAGCAAGCTCGACTTTCTCTTGCATGAGCAGCTTGGAAAAGATGCAATACTGAACTCGCTACCCAAGTCTTATCTCCCATTCCTCACTCATTATAGAATGATAAAGCTTGAAGAGAACTACCACGGGTTACTGGGGTTGCTTCAGAACTTTGAGAAGGATCACCAACTTCACAAGGAGTCGGTGAACTTAGTGGGAGGTTCGTCTTCTGGTTCTCGACCCTTTGAGAAAGGGAAGAAGAACAAGAAGAAGAAAGTGAAGAAGGTGCAAGTTCAGGCTGGGACATCAGTGCAGAGCCAGACCAAAAAGATCAAGCCTGATAAGAGTCTATTCAACTGGCAAGCACCCTAGATTAGATAAGTGTGTCAGATATCTATTTATGGCACTGTAGGCTAGGTCATATAAACAAGAACAGAATAAATAGGTTGACTCAAGAGGGAATCTTCGAAGTCAGTGATTGTGAATCACTTCCAACCTGTGAGTCCTGTCTTCTTGGTAAAATGACCAAGTCACCTTTTACTGAAAAAGATGAGAGAGCTACTGAGCTCTTGGACCTAGTACATACTGATGTATGCGGACCCATGAGCACCAGTGCTAGAGGTGAATATTTCTACTTCATAACTTTCATGGATGACCTATCCCGATATGGACATGTCTATCTGATGAAACATAAATCGAATTCATTTGAAATGTTCAAACGATTCCGAAGTGAAGTAGAAAAATAAACTGGGAAGAGTATTAAAACTCTTCGATCTGATCGAGGAGGAGAATACCTTTCTAGTGAATTTTTCACATATCTAAGAGAGAATGAAATTCTCTCCCAATGGACTCCTCCAGGAACACCACAGCATAATGGTATGTCTGAAAGGAGGAATCGGACTCTTTTAGACATGGTCCGATCCATGATGGGTTTTGCTAGCTTGCCGATATCCTTCTGGGGATATGCACTCGAATCGGCCTGTTATCTGTTAAATAGGGTTCCAAGTAAGTCTGTAATTAAGACTCTATATGAGATATGGACGGGACGTAAGCCAGCACTTTCACACCTTAGGGTCTAGGGTTGCCCGGCCTATGTCAAACGATTAGTCACAGACAAACTTGGATCTACGTCTGACAAATGCTCATTCATAGGGTACCTGAAAGAGACAAAAGGATATTTTTTCTACCATGCTGATGAACAAAAGGTGTTCGTCAGCCTTAAGGCAATCTTTTTAGAAAAGGAGTTCCTTGGTGAAGGAACCGTTGCCTCTAAGGTTGAACTTGATGAAGTTTAACAGGTAGAAGGACCGACACCAATAGCTGAACCTGAGTCTGATATGATTAGATCATATTCGGAGCCCAATGTACCTGCACCATTAAGGTGATCCGGTAGAGTACCACGTTAGCCAGACAGATACTACGATTTCTTGGTCCGGGTCGGTGATCCCATCGAACTTGATGAGAATAATGAGGATCCGATCACCTATATGGATGCAATGCAGAGACCTAATTTTGAGAAATAGCTTGAAGCCATGAAATCCGAAATGGAGTCCATGAAGGTCAACGATGTATGGACATTGGTTGACCCACCTGAAGGGGTTAAACCCATTGGGTGTAAATGGGTCTTCAAAAGGAAGAGGGCCGCAGATGGAAAGGTGGAGACTTATAAAGCCCGTCTGGTCACCAAGGGGTATCGTCAACGTTATGGTATTGACTATGACGAGATATTTTTTTCTGTGGCAATGCTCAAATTCATTCGGATAATGCTTGCAATAGCTGTCCATCTGGATTATGAGATCTGGTAGATGGATGTAAAGACAGCTTTCCTGAATGGAGAGCTGACCGAAGAGGTGTATATGATACAATCTGAGGGGTTTACATCCACAGATGAGTCCAAGGTGTGCAAGCTTCAGAGATCCATTTATGGACTGAAGCAAGCTTCTCGGAGTTGGAACATGTGTTTTGATAAGGTGATCAAAACGTATGGCTTCATTAAGAATGGAGAAGAGCCCTGCATCTATAAATGGGCAAATGGTCCAGTTGTGGTATTTCTTGTCTTGTACGTGGATGACATTCTCTTAATCAGGAATGACATCCCCGCACTACAGGGAATAAAAGTTTGGTTGTCATCACAGTTCTCCATGAAGGACTTGGGTGAAGCATCCTACATCCTAGGGATGAAGATCTATAGGGATAAATCTAAAAAGATGCTTGGGTTATCCCAGTCCATGTACATAGACACTGTGCTGAAGAGATTCAGCATGGAGAATTCCAAGAAGGGCTATCTACCGATAGGCCAAGGAATTTCTCTCTCTAAGAAGGATTGTCCGACAACTTCTGAAGAGAGAGAGCGTATGAGTAGAGTCCCATATGTTTCAGCCATGGGATCTATCATGTACGCCATGACATGTACAAGACCAGATGTGGCATACTCACTAAGAGAGTGAGTAGATACTAATCTGATCCTGGAGAAAATCACTGGAAGTGGTTAAAGACATCCTTAAGTGTTTGAGAAATACTAAGGACCAAAGGTTGGTTTATGGCGAGTCAGATCTGAAACTTGAGGGGTTCACAGACTCTAGCTTTCAATCTGACCATGATGACAGCAGGAGCGTGTCGGGTTATATCTTTACTCTGAATGGTGGAGCCATCTGCTGGAAGAGTTCTAAGCAACATACTGTGACGGACTTTGTTTGTGAAGCGGAGTACATCGCAGCATCGGATGCTGCGAAGGAAGCTGTGTGGCTGAACAAATTCATCAACGAGCTCGAAGTAGCACCCTCCCTCGATGGTCTAGTCCTGCTCTACTGCGACAGCACTGGTGCCATAGCTCAGGTGAAGGAACCCAAAGCGCATCAGCGGACGAAGCACATCTTGCACCGCTTCCACCTGGTCTGAGATATCATGGATCGAGGTGACGTCGACCTTCAGAAGATCGACGGAAAGGAGAACCTGGCCGAACCCTTCACTAAAGCCCTGGCGATAAAGGAGTTCGACAACCACAAGTCGAAGATGGGTATTAGATACTGTGCCGAGTGGCTTTAGGACAAGTGGGAGTTGTTGGGAAATGTGTCCCAAAAAGCCAATCGTCAAGCTGTTGACGGTTGAGCAACCAAGTATTGTAATTGATTTGTTAATAAATAAAATATATTAGGTATTTTCATCATAAGCTATCATCTTCTAATGAACTCCATTGTTATGATGAAGTCTTTAAGACTATTTAGATTCGATAAAAAGAGAATTTATCGATTAGTCCTTAAAACAGTTCACGACCAAATGATAGGCTATTAATAAGGATGACAGCTTCTATCGAGCATAGGTCGCTGTAGGCCATATGGATTGGTTGTCCTCTTAACCAAAGAGTGTGGAGACACTGGTATGGCATACAGGTGAGACGTACTAGTACATCATCATTGAACGTGACCAACTCTAGAGTATTCTGCTGTCGAGAATGTCTCTGATGGGATATAGGTATAAGTGTCCCTTAGACTTGAGATCGCCTCAGTGACTTGCAAGCAACTCACTATGCTTTGTTACTGGACTAACTGAATTTCTAATTCAGAGATGGAAGGCTTCTGGGCACAGTCAAGTACTTGCAAAGTCAGAGTGTGATCGAGATGGGATTGACCACTCCAAGAGTTGGAGAAGAATGAGTCGCTGTATTTCAATTTAGCAAAACCTTGGCCAGGGTAATCCATCAGATGGATTTGATATTTTGAAATACAATGTGGACAACCTGATCAGAGTTGACAGTTGAACTCTGGGGTGTCCTATGATCATTTTGGTCAAGGAGATGAATTATATGAAAACTATATCCGCATGGGTTCTAAGGATGTTGTTCTACACATTCGACCTATCCGGTCGTCGGGTACCATTGCTAGATGGTCACTTCGATTGGTACAGGAATTTATTTCTGTGCTACCGACTTAGGTTCGGACCTATGAGGTCACACACATTAGAGTTCATGATCCGATCGGATAGTTGATCAACGATTAAGAATCGTTCTAGGGTTAAATGATCAATACGATTGACATTTAACCCAGTGCAAGTGTTGCAGGAGGATCGATTAGCAATTTGATTACTAATTAGCTTAATTTGATTAAGCCAATGAGCTGAGATTAAGTCTAATTAAATATGATTTAATTAGATTTAGTTTGAACTTGATTGGATCAAGTCCAATTGATTTATTGGATAAGCCAAGTGCAAGGAAAAACTAGTCCTAGTTCAACTAGGACTTGGGTCAATCTAATTTCTAATTTGATTAGAAAATTAAATCAGATTAAAATCTAATTTAATCTGATTAAATTAGATTTTTAATTGGGTTAAGACCTATTTTAATTGGGTTGATCTAATTTTGGTTTGATTTGGTTTGAGAAACCAAATTAAAACAAGTCATAAGATAGAATCCTAGTAAGACTAGGATTCCACCTTGCACCACATAAGCCTTCTCCACGCCCTCTCTCTCATTCAACGCCAATCTCCTCTTATTTTGTGTGACAAAAGCCCTCTCCCAGGTCTCTCCCACATTCACAAAAGGTCTCCTCTCTTTTTTCTTACATGGAAGGTGGAAGGTGGTTTGGATCAAATCTAAAAGGAATAAGTTTGGATTTCGAATTCTATGAGATAGAGTTTTAGAAATCCAAAACTCTTTCAATTTTGTACCAAATTTATCCAATTTTTTTTAGAATTTTCATGGATTTTAGGGTACACATTGTGCATCCTTTGCTGGTGATCCATACATGAAAATATGGAGGAGGTCCTCAAGAGTTGGGCGCCCCTTAACTTGCCATGTTTGGATAAGCCTTGACTAGGTATTTGACCTAGACAAGGACTCTATCATATCTCTCTATATAAGATGATTTTCTTTATAAAATTTTTGAATAAGATATAGATTTGAGAGACCTTTGAGCCACCCAAAATCAGAGAGAAAGACCTTTGGGTCGTGGAGATATAAAAGATACAAGTTAGGGTGTCTAGAGAGAGAAACGAGAAGAAGAAGAGGGTCTTCTTCTAGGGTTATTTGTTTTCATATCTTTCCTCCCTCCATCTTGAGTTTCGTGAGAGCATCTCAAATTTGAAACTCCTCCTTCTACTTTTCATCTTTGGAAGAGTCCAAATCAAGAAGAAGGAGGCACCTAATCAACCATCAAAGAAGGATCAACGCAGTACTAGTATACTATGCTGATTTCCTGAAGCAGGACTTCTGATCGAGATTCGTGGGCTCGTGTGGACGACTCCTAGATGCCGGACGTGTGTGCGGCTTGCAACATCATCTTCAAGCCCGGATCAGCGAGGTTAGAACATCTAACTTGCAAGGTAATAGATCTGATCTATTGTTTAATACATACATTAGATGTAGTATAGAAACATGTTGATATGATCAACATGTAGTTCATGCTATATTTATATGTTTTAATTTCTGATTTAATGCTATGTAATAATCATGTAATAGGATCTTAGATCTAGGGATTCTCTAATTTTAAAAAATAAATTTTGATTTATTTTAGTCTTCCGCTGTATGATCTTGAAAAAGTTTCAAGATCTAACCCTGAAACCCTAGATCTGGTTCCTACAATTGGAACCCTATGAGTTTTACTCTTTCGGGTGGGTCAACCAATGTCCACACATCGTTGACCTTCATGGACTCCATTTCGGATTTCATGGCCTCTAGCCATTTCTCAGAGTCGGGTCTCTGCATTGCATCTATGTAGGTGATCGGATCCTCATCATTTTCATCAAGTTTGCTAGGATCGTCGTCCCGGACCAAGAAATCATAGTATCTGTCCGGTTGATGTGGTACTCTACCAGATCACCTTAAGGGTGCTTGAACAATGGGCTCCAGATCTGATCTAATCAAATCCGATTCAGGTTCAGCAACTTGTGTCGATTTTTCCACCTGTCGAACTTCGTCAAGTTCGACCTTAGAGGCAACAGTCCCTTCACCAAGGAACTCTTTTTCTAAAAAGATTGCCTTAAGGTTGACAAACACCTTTTGCTCATCAGCTAGGTAGAAATAATACCCTTTGGTCTCTTTTGGGTATCCTATAAAATTACACTTGTCAGACCTAGGTCCTAGCTTGTCCGTAATTAAACGTTTAACATAAGCCGGACACCCCTAAACCCTAAGGTGCGAGAGTACTGGCTTACATCCTATCCATATCTCATATGGTGTTTTGGTTATAGACTTACTCGAAACTCTATTTAGAAGGTAACAAGCAGATTCGAGCACATATCCCCAGAGAAAGATCGACAGACCAGCAAACCCCATCATAGATCGAACCATGTCCAACAAGGTCCGATTCCTCCTTTCAGATACACCATTATGCTGTGGTGTTCTAGGAGGAGTCCATTGAGAGAGAATCCTATTCTCTCCAAGATATGTCAGAAACTCATTGGAAAGGTATTCACCTCCTTGATCAGATCGAAGAGTTTTAATACACTTTTCAGTTTATTTTTCTACCTCATTTCGAAATAGTTTGAACATTTTAAACGACTCTGACTTATGCTTCATTAAATAGACATACCCATACCTCGATAGGTCGTCTGTGAAGGTTATGAAGTAGAAATATCCACCTCTTGCACTTGTGCTCATGGGTCCACATATATTAGAATGTACCAGACCCAAGAGTTCACTGGCTCGCTCACCTTTTTCAGTAAAAGGTGACTTGGTCATTTTACCAAGAAGACAGGACTCACAGGTTGGAAGTGATTCACAATCACCTACTTCAAGAATTCTTTCTTGAGCCAACCTGTTTATCCTATTCTTATTGATATGACCTAGCCTATAGTGCCAAAGGTAGACTTCTGACACATTATCTATTCTAGGGTATTTACCGGAGGTTTGAACCACATTAACAGGTTATGATAGAAAGTAAATTCCATTATAAAGTTGTCCAATAAACATTATAACACCATTCAAAATGATATTGCAAACATTTTTTTTTATTAAAAATTGATAACCGTTCATGGCCAAAAGGCCTACAAAAATAATATTTAATAAAAAGCTTGGACAATAGTGACATTCACTCAGAATTATATTTCGAGAATTGATTACAAGGTTCATGATTCCTAATGCTAGAACTGAAACTTTGCTTCCATCTCCAACGTTCAGGAATCTCTCACCTTCATCAAATCTCCTACTGACCTACAGACCCTGCATCGAATTGCGAATATGATAAGGGCTTCTGGTATCCAATACCCAGGCAGTAGTATCACAAATAAAAAAGTTGCAAGGTGCTATAATATAAGTACCTTGCTTCTTCTTTGGCCTATTCGGGTCCAGTGAGGCTATGTATAGAGGACAGTTCCTCTTCCAGTGCCCCTGCTTCTTGCAAAAGAAGCACTCTGCCTAGCTCTGGTCAGTCTTGCGCTTCTTGGTTTGACCCTATGCAGACGTCCCAGCATGCAGCTGCACCTTCTTATTCTTCTTCTTCTTGTTCTTCTTCCCTTTCTTAAAGGGTCGACGACCAGAAGAAGACCCTCCCAAAATATTCACTGACTCCTTATGGAGCTGGTGATCCTTCTCAAAGTTCTGCAGCAACCCCAACAAGCCGTGGTAGTTCACTGCAGGCTTTGTCAATCGAAAATGAGTAAGGAAGGGAAGGAAGGACTTGGGCAGAGAATTAAGGATGGCATCCTTACCGAGCTGCTTATGTAGGAAAAAATCCAGTTTACTTAGGTGCTCAATCATTTTGATCATATACAGTACATGATCAGTGACTGAGGCTCCATCCCTCATCCGAGCATTGAAAATGGCACAACTAGTTTTGTGCCTTTCAACGTCGTCAGGCATGCCAAAAGAGTCGTTCAACATTTGAAGCATCTCCTGTGGCTGGGCATTCTCGAACCTGCGACTGAACTCATCATTCATTGCCGCCAGCATTATGCACCTGATGTTGGTGCGATCGTTGAGCCACTTTTGGTAAGTGTCTCGGACCGTCCCTCTAGTGTTCAGGGCTGGCTTCTCAAGTGCCGGATTCATTACTACATAAAGGATCCGCTTATGCTCAAGGATGATTTTTAATTTTCGATACTAGCTATCGAAATTAGGTCCCATGAGCTTGTCATTATCTAATAATGACCGGAGCGACAGGGTAGTGGCCATAGCTGCATAAAGAAAAACCAGGCCTATATTAGTACATAAATTATTAATACTAAAGACTTAGACTTTAGTCTAAAATTTCTCTCAGTATTTTTATGAATTGGTAGCCTCAACCTTCAATTTGAGGAATTACTTTAATTTCTTAGTGGGTACTAGAATCCACACAGACTACACACGAGCTCAATTTTGGTTGGTCAACCCATGTGCATCTATGGGTAGGTTCATAACCAGTTGTTTCTCTAAACAACTTCTAGTAATTAATTTTGCCCCAGAACCAAATCAGTAGGCTTTGGCCTCCACTGAAAAAATCTGGTTAGGTCCAACCATTAACATGATTTGATTTGGTGAATCAGACCAATAAATGATCAAGCCCGACTTTGGTCGGCCAACCTAACCACCATCAGAAAGACACAAACCAAATTATCATACTATGAATGATAATTCCATTAGTCAATAAGCACCAGGCCTTTGGGCCTTTAATGATTATTAAACTAATGGACTCATTATCACTCACTTAATGGGAGGCTATGACTTAGTTATCAATATAACTTAATCATTTTTAGGACCTAATTTTTTTTTTTTTTGAGGATTTTATTGAAGAATAGATGAGAAGAAAATATCCAGCCAATTTCAATCCTCCCACTGACTTCACCAAGTCAGATTAAAAAAGATTTACTTAAAGGTGGCATTAGGAGTATCTAAATCAGTCAAACTGATTTACCTAATGACATGGGTGAGCCTTAATCACCAAGTGACCTAATCAAAACCTAATTCACCAGGTTGGCCAGGTAAGTGAGATCAGTGGTGGGAATAAGCCATTAACTCATCAGAGATCGAATCACTGCGAGTAGCTCCCACTTAAAAACCACTGGTCAAACTGCCAAACTTACCTTAGACACCAATCGGTTCATTAGTTTTAATTTGATCAACTTAGTAAATAGGGTTCTACCGCGTAGCCATGAATTAAGTCCATCTTGGTCTAGTTAAAGATATGGACCCATTCAACTACAACTATTGGAGTTGAGTCTAGAGTATCCTTGACCTAATCTAATTCAACTTTTGATTAGATTTGACCAATTACTCTAATTTAGTCCATTTCTTTAAGCTAACCTTAGGTCTAACCCAATTATGGACCTAATCCATCTAACCCATTGACCCACAAGTTTATACAATTGTCTTAGGTCTTAATTCACAATTCTAGACCTACTAGACAATACTTAATTCTTTTAATTAAGTATTTGGGCTGATGGGTCAGGGTTTGGCATTTTGAAAATAATTTTCAAATTTGAAAGGTTTTATTTTTTGTTCACCAAATATGTTGACTTATTACACAAATATATCAGCACATTTCATAAATAGCAATCCTATTGCTAATTACATAACAGAAAATAACTCAATCAAAATAAATTATGAATATTCTTTTCGCTGCTTCATCTGCATGGGATATAATCGCATCGGCACTCCTACTGCCATAGGAGACCCCATCGAATGGGAAGAGAGGGCCTTTAAACCCTATTTTTCTCCTATGATCAGACGGCCATGGCAACCAACCCAATTCGAATACTTGCTACTTGGATCAAGTATATCTAAATATATCAATTTCAAAATTTAAATTTCAAATTTTAAATTTTAAATTTTAAATTTTGAATTTCAAATTTCAAACAAATTTCAAATTTCAAATTTTTGAATTTCAAATTTTGAATTTCAAAATTTAAATTTTAAATTTTGAATTTCAAATTTGAAATTTTAATCAAATTTTGAATTTTGAATTTCAAATTTTGAATTTCAAATTTTGAATTTCAATTTTTTGAATTTTGAATTTCAAAATTCAAATTTTAAATTTTGAATTTTAAATTTTTGAATTTTGAATTTCGAACAACTTTCAAAATTCAAATTTTAAATTTTAGATTATAACTTAATCTACGCATGCAAATATATATATCATATCTAAGAACCCACTCTGATACCATTTATGGAGAAAATTCAGTGCAGGGATAAAATGGTAATTTTAAAACTTTTTCATAATCACTATTTTACAGCAAAAATTATTAATTAATCTAATTAATTAATAAAAATTTACCCTATACTAGGATCTAAATATGATATATAGTATGCATGCATTTAAATTTAAAATTCAAATTTGAACAGTAAACACTTTACTGTAATGTGTTCAGAACACAATACCTTTGTGCGGGTAGTAGATCACTGTAATTTGATCATCATCGAAAGAATTTGATCATCATGATATAGCCACACAGCATGTCTGGCCTCTGTAGATCATTCACACGAAGCTTTCGGTCTGATCGACTCCTCACGAGTGCTGGCTCGTTGTAGAGCCCTTTCGACGGTCGATGCTGATCGAACTCCTTCGATCGATATCTATCAATTCTTTAGATACTCTGAATTATCAATAAATATGCTTGAGAGGATGTTGAAGATCTTCCTAAAATTTGGTGGGCTCACGACACTCGTAGCTCACCTTCTCACATTCCGAACTCCAGGCTGAAACCCTGAAGAACTCACTGAAACCCTGTGCACACTTTTTCTTTCTTTTCTTTCTTTTTCTCTCGGAAGGATATAGACCTTCACCTTGCACACAAATATTTCTCACACCTAGATTTTCTCTTCAAATTTTTTTTTTTGCACACGCCCCACTCTTCTCCTCCTTTTAAAACAATGTCAAACGTCTTATCCACGTGAGAGGATAAAGATGAGTAATTGCACATATGAATTCAAATCAAATTTTGAATTCAAATGGAAACCAATTTATCCCTATCCACTGAGGGCATGAGAAGAGGAGGGCGTGGCTTAATTTGTGCATGAGTGATTTCATGAGAAATATTTTCTCATGTAATAAATGGGGTGCTAAAAGAGGATAAGGTCAAGGCGCTAAGATTGGTTGCTCATTCAAATTCAAACTTTGTTTTGAATTTGAATGGCCAACCAATCATCCTTATCCACTCATTTGGTGCATTAAAGTAGGGTGTGAGGAGGGCTTTGCATGAAGAAAAATTCATGAGAACTTTCTTCTCGTGAATTCAAATGGGCGCAGTGGAAGTGAGGTGGCGCAGGGAGAATGGGTCATGGTGGTTTCATTATTTAAACCAACCTAATCGAACCAAATAAGTTAGGCCCAATTAGACTAATTTAAACCTAACTTAATTAGGCATAATTAGGCTCAATAAAATCCTAATCAAATCAGAAATTGATTAAGCCCAACCCCTGATCAAATCAGGGACCAAACCATCTCGACGATTAGGTCAACTCTTAACCTAATCGGGTCAAACCCAACTGAATCCAATTCAATTGGACTTGATCCAAAAATAATTATTCAATCAAATTAAGTTAATTAGTGATCAAATCACTAATTAAATCTCTCATAAATATTGAATCCAAATCCGATGGGTAATCGGGCATCAGAATTCATCGATATGTAACCCTGATCGAAGAGTCCCAAACCAGTGGGACTCTTGACCCCGGTATCCAAAATGTGTAGGACTCATGATCAGAGAATCCTGATTCTTGATCACAGAGTCTCAGATATATAGTACTCATAGTCTACTAGTATTAAGACTCTTCATAAGCCATCAGATCAGATAGGAACCTCTAATGTGTGTGACCCCGCAGGTTCGAACCTAAGTCGGTAGCACAGGAACCAATTCCTATACTAATCGAAGTGACCATCTAGTAATGGTACCCGATGATCAAATAGGTCGAATAGTCACAATTGCAACACTCAAAATCTACGTGAATATGGTTACTGTATAATTCATCCTTTTGATCTCTGTGTTTAGGATGACTCAGGGTTAAACTGTCAACCCTGATTAGATCATCCGAATCGTGCTCAACTCAAATAATCCTGTGACTCCTCACAAAGACTACCCTAACTAAGATTTTGCTAAATTGAAACATGACTATACACAGCTCCTAAACTGGAGTGGTCAATCCCATCTTGACACACGCACCGACAAGTCAAGTACTTGACTACACCCAGCAGCCTTCCATCATTGAATTAGAAATTCAGGTAGTCCAGTGCCTAAGTACAGTGAGTTGCTTACAAGTCATCATGGCGGTCTTAGGTCAGAGGGACATTTATACCCATATTCCATCGGAGTAAATCTTGACAGTAGAAATAGCTCCGAAGTTGGTCACGTTCAGTGCAGATGTGCCCTTATATCTCATCTGTATGCCATACCAATGTCTTCACACTCATTGGTTAAGAGGACAACCAACCTATATGGCACACAATGACCTATGCTTGATAAACATTGTCGTCCTTGGTAACAATGTATCATTTGGTCGCGAACAGATTTAAGGACTAAACGATAAATCCTCTTTTATCGAGTCTAAATAGTCCTAAGGACTTCACCATAACATAGGAGTTCGTTAGAAGATGAAATATTTTGTGATGAAAAATATCAAAATAATTTTTATTAATTCATAATTTATGTACATATAGAAAAATGAGCATAACCATCAACAGGCTGACGATTGGCTTTGGGACACTCTTCTCAATACTAAGTTTGTTCAGATCAAGAAGTCTAAGACTGATCAGAGTTAGACAGAGTGCTTCTACTATAAGAAGCTAGATCACTGGAAGAGAAACTATCCTCAATATATTACTTTTCTTGATCCAAATAGATCGAATAAGAGAAAGAAGCAAGCAGTTGCTAATCAAGGTAATTATATGATAATATCTTGCAACTTCTCTATTTATGATACTATAATCTGGATATTGGATACTGAAAATTCTATTAATATTTATAATTCATTACAGAAACTTAAGGTCAGTAGGAGGTTTGAAGATGGTAAGAGATTTTTGAATGTTAGAGATAGAAGATCTGCTCCAGTTCTAGTTTTAAAAATTATCAAATTTATTTTCAATTCTAATATCATTGTTTTGAATGATTGTCATTTTTGTCTATCCTTTTTATTGAATGTAATGTTTATAGGCCTTTGGGCCGTGAATAGATATGAAATTTTAATAAAGAATCATTATTGTGATATCATTATGAATAGTGTTACTGTGATGAAGGGATAGATGAGTAATGATATTTATATTATATCATGGTCCGTTAGTGTAATGTACACTTTGAATAAACATCCTAGGTTAGATAATATCTCGGATGCCTATCTTTGGCATTGTAGGCTAGGTCATATTAATAAGAATAGGATAAATAAATTAACTAAAGAAGAAATCTTTGAAGTCAATGATTGTGAATTATTATCAATCTGTAAATCTTGTCTTCTTGGAAAGATGACTAAATCACCTTTTATTGAAAAAGATGAACGAGCCAATGAAGTTCTAAGTCCAGTACATAATGATGTATGTGGACTAATGAACACATGTGCCAGAGATGGGTATTACTACTTTATTACATTCACTAACAATCTATCCAGGTATGGGTATGTCTATCTTATGAAACATAAATCTGAATCATTTGAAATATTCAAATAATTTCGTAATGAGGTTGAAAAATAAATTAAAAAGAATATTAAAATTTTTTGATTTGATCAAAGAGATGAATACCTCACTAGTAAATTTCTGACATATTTAGAAGAAAATGAGATTCTCTCATAATGGATCTCTCCTGGGATACCACAATGTAATAGAGTGTCAGAAAAGAAGAATCGAACTTTGTTAGATGTGGTTTGATCCATGATGAGCTTTGTAAGTTTGTCAATCTTTTTTGAAGATATGCACTCGAGTTTGCCTGTTATATACTTAATAAAATTTTAAGTAAATCTATAAATAAAATATCATATGAGATGTGGATAGGACGTAAGCTAGTACTCTCTCACCTTAGGATTTGGAGGTATACAGCTTATGTCAATCATTTGAAAATGGATAAGCTTGGATCTAGATCTAACAAATATTTATTTATTGGGTATCGAAAAGAAACTAAGGGGTATTACTTCTATCTTGCTGAAGAATAAAAGGTGTTTGTTTGCCATAGGGCTATTTTTTTTAAAAAAAAGTTTTTTAAAGAAAAAATTAATACCACTAAGATTGAACTTGATGAAGTTCGATACGTAGAAGAACTGATATAGATAAGTGAACCTACAGAACTAGATTTGATTAGATCAAATCTAGAGCCCATTGTAAAGGCACTTTTGAGGAGATCCGATAAACTACTACATCTGCCGGATAGATACTATGATTTCTTGATTCAGGATGGTGATCCTATTGAACTTGATAAAAATAACAAGGATCTGATCATCTACATAGATGCCATATAAAGATCCGACTCTAATAAGTAGCTTGAAATCATGAAGTCCGAAAAAGAATTTCTAAAGATCAATGATGTATGGACACTCGTTGGTCCACCTGAAGGGATAAAATTCATGGATGTAAGTGGATTTTCAAAAGAAAAAGGGGTGCAGATAGAAAGGTGGAGACTTATAAAACCTGTTTGATTGCCAAAAGATATCGTCAAGGTTATGGTATTGACTATGATGAGATATTTTCTCCTGTGGTAATGCTGAAGTCCATTCGAATTATACTTGTGATAGCAACACACCTTGATTATGAAATCTGACAAATGGATGCCAAAATCACTTTCCTAAATAGAGAGCTAGAAGAAGAGGTGTATATGATATAACCTGAAGAGTTTGCATCTACAGATGAATCTAAGGTATGCAAGCTTTAAAAATCTATTTATGGATTGAAATAGGCATCTTAAAGTTGGAACATGCATTTTGATAAGACGATCAGAATGTATGGCTTCGTTAAGAATAGAGAAAAATCTTGTATTTACAAAATGGGCTAATAGTTCTGTGGTCATATTCTTTATATTGTATGTGAATGATTTTTTTTAATCGAAAATGACATCCCTGCATTATAAGGTATAAGAATTTGGCTGTCATCATAGTTCTTTCATGAAGAATTTGGAAAAAGCATCCTACATCCTAGGGATGAAGATCTACAAAGATAGATCTAAGAGGTTGCTTGGATTATCCCAATCTACGTACATAGATATTATGCTAAAATGGTTCAGCATGAAAAATTTTAAAAAAAATTATCTTTCGATAGGCCATGTAATTATTCTCTCTAAGAAGGATTGTCTGACAACTCCACAAGAAAAAGAGTGTAGGAGTAGAATCCCATATGTCTTGGTAGTAGGATCCATCATGTATGCCATGACATGTACAAGACTGGATGTGGTATACTCACTAGGTGTAGTAAATAGATAATAGTCTGATCTGAATAAAAATTATTGGAAGATTGTAAAAATTATCTTTAAGTATTTAAGAAATACTAAGGATCAATGGTTAATTTATAGAGAATCTGACTTAAAATTTATGAGATTTATAGATTTTAGTTTTTAGTTAGATCACGATGATAGCAAGAGTATGTCAGGATACATATTTATCCTGAATGGTGGAATGATGAACACTTGAATTAAGTTATTAGAGACACATAATTTTATTTAATCACTCTTTATTTATTGAAATTTGATGCTCTTTAGTCTATTTTATAGGTAATTAAGAGTTTGGATTCATACGATTCAAATTGGACTCAAATCAGATCAAATTCGAGTGAATTAGGCAACCAGCTTCCATTCCATTGTGAATGTGACTTAAAGATCAACGGTCAAGAAGCAATCTCTCCAATCAAGGGCTCAGATTAGAAGATATATAGAACCAAGTATGAACATAACTTAAATATCAAGAGTTTAGATTAAAAGATCACTCTTCATGAAGATCAAGTATAAACACGACTTATTGATCAACGAAGGAGAAGCAAGATACTTGATCTAAGAGTCCTTATTCATGCTCCCACCTCTATTTTCTTTTTTAAGTCACATCTCCAAATCTTAAAAGACCACTCCCCACTCTATAAATAAGCTCAAGGCCTCCTTTAAGGATCCATCAGCCTTCTCCATGTCAATAAGCCTTCCCCACATCTAAATCCCCATAGCCTTAGGTTCCACGCCACAGTCTTTCTTCGCACCAACTCTATCTTCTCAGATTTTTAGCCAACCATAGGTACAATATTTTTTTCTGCCATCCTAAACCTCCATCAGTTTCTTACAAATCATAAAAATGTCACATCCAAAAACTTCCAAAAAGTCCTCCAAATCTTTCTTCTTTCCCACCCTGTAGACTGCAGCCTAAAATCCTCTTCCACCTTCCAACCTCTTTCAAACCCACTTCCCTCAGCCTATTCTCTACCAAATCTCCTCCCCTTGCTGCTGAAGATCTTTTCCAAGTCTGAGAAAAAAAATCTCCTGAGTCTAGGATGTAGATCGTGGTGAAGAATCTTTCAATAGTCGGCTAGACAACCACATCTCAGGAGATCTCTGTAATTTTGTTTTGATAGTGCATTTTATTGTGAGATTTTATGTTTTTCTCTTTAATATGCAATGAAGATTGATTTTATTTTTTTATATTTTTGTATCTTTATTTTCTTTGCGCAAGTATTTAATCTAGAATAATCTGTTATCCTTGAGACGAGTTGTGATCTATGGATACAGTTTGTGGTCTTGGGAAGATTATCTTTAGGTAAAGATCTCTCTTTTGCATTTAGATAATTTAAACTAGTCTATAACTTTAAGGAATGGACCATGATTCAATGGATACAGATCATGCTCTCTAAGATAGACTATATCTTTATTGTTTAGATATCAAAGTAAAAGCATATTAAGAAGGGTACCAACTATCGAACAAAAAAATAGTTAAGATTCTAAGAACTTCTCTCATATTTGAAGTTAATTTTTAATTAAGTTATTTATTTTTTTGCTTGCTTATTTAGTAGTCTTCTAATTAATCAACTTCTATTCATCTTTAATTTAAGATAAAATAACTCAACCGTAACAATGCGATCCCTATGGATATGAACCTAACTCGCTACTATCTACATAGTTTTGAGTTAGTGATTTATTTTTAAAGTCTACGATAGTGATCAAATTTTGGCATCATTATCGGGATCGTGTTTTACTTACTTTGAGTTATAAAAATTTGTAAAAAAAAATTATTTACTACTTTCTTTAATTTATTGCTTTCTTAGTTAACTGCTTTACTTATTTTTGTCCTTACTTTCATTGCTTTATTTTTCAGCTTCCCTTTTATTCTCTTGTTCTATAAAAAAAATACAAAAAAATAAAAAAAATATATTTGCTATATTTGCTTTCTATCTTTTATTTGCTTTCTAACTTGTCTAGTTACTTGGTCAAACTTACATTTTTGCAAAATCAACCAAATCTTTACATTGACATCTCATAATCTATTTAGGGAATTAGATATTTAATCACAAAACCTAAAAAGAGAAATAAATTAATTTACTCTTGATTAATCACCAAATTTGGATACCTTTTCTTTTTTTTGCATTGTATAATTTCATAAAATTTCTTAAGGGCAAAACCTTAATCAACATAAGGTGAAAATTTTATCATCCTTCCTTGACTTACAAACTACCATCCTACAATTGCACTAATCCAAGTCTTTAACCTAAAATCAATTAGATGTTGGTTCTTAAGGAATCTCGAGCTCAATAGGACAAGAACCCCTAAGAGTTGGACCGAGTTAGGATTAGTTGATTTAACTGATGTCTAAAAAAGTAGTTCAGAAATTATGTCCCGAAGGAAGGTGGTTCATAAATTAGTTTTGTTTGCTTACCTGACCAACTCAATTGGTATCTAAAGAAAGCAACGGAGGAACCCTCACCAACCTTACACTTACTTGACCAATTGAGTTGCTAGTCTGCTACTTGGAGTGCTCGAAGATGACCTTGACAGTTAGGAGCTATCTAGATCTAAGACAATCCGTAGCTAGAATTGATTGACACATTTGATTGCTGGCTGAAAATATCTAATCTAACTTAAATTCTTCGCATCTACTTCTTAGATTTAGGACTCAATAGGATCTTATCTTTAGAATTTCTTTTATCCTCTTCTTTTATTTATATCTAAAAATTTAAAAATATATATAAAAAAAACTAAAATTGCTTGTGTTTGCTTTAAGGTATAAATTGTAGGGTTTATGCTCGGGCATCGCTCATTGTAACCTGAGATTCAACCGTTAGATCTTGAAATTGAAAGAACCCTTAAAGCCAACAAACTCAGGAATATGGACCGAAATCAGAAGACTAATCCACCTAGGCAGTTGAAGGAGTACTTTACTCCTTCCACAAATACCTACTCTCCTTGCATCTACGTGCCTCTAGTTGAGGCAGTTCAATATGAAATCAAGTCAAGTGTCATCCAAATACTCCCATTATTTTATGGACTTGCTAATGAAGACTTGTACAGACATCTAGATAAATTCTTAAAAATTTGTTCAATAGTTAGAATTCAAAATTTTTCTAACAATGCTCTTAGGTTGAAATTATTTTCTTTCTCACTAAAGGATAAAGCTAAATATTGACTAAACTCCTTCGATACAATCACAATTTCAATCTGAGATCAATTGCAGAGAGAATTTCTTAAAAAATACTTTCCAATTAAAAAGACTAATCAAATCAGAAAGGTCATAACTGATTTTTTTCTGTTGGATGGGGAGATGTTTCACGAGACTTAGGAGAGATTAAAAGAATTGATTAAGAAATGCCCCTACCATGCTATACCTAAATGGCAACTGGTCCAGTGCTTCTATGATGGTTTGTTAGAGAAGCATCGACAAATGGTTGACACATCTTGTGGTGGAACCTTCATGCTGAAAAATGAGCATGAAACCCAGCAGCTGTTTGAAACCCTAAGTGAAAACTCATTGCACCACATGTCTGCTATTAGGAGAGACCCTCCTATGTCTGGACCTAAATGGGATGGAATTTATGAGATTGGTAGTTCAATGGACATCCATAGTCGAATGGATAAATTATCTCAAATGATGAACCAAATATTTCAAGTAATGCCCACCAACACTCCACCCACATCTGCGATAAATGTCTGATCAATATGTTCGAGTCCTGCTCATTTTGTTTATGATTGTCCTGCTGCATATCAATTTTCTGAATTTATACATGAATAAGTCAATCAAGCACAAACTCAGAACAAATTTAGACCAGGATACAACCCTTTCTCCAACACCTATAACACGGGTTGGAGAAACCATCCTAATTTTTTTTGGGCATAACAACCTGCTGCAAGGCCCCCAGTGCCTAGACCCAACTACATTGAGGGAGCCTATAAACTGGCTCCATACCCATAACCGGCACTAAATTTCCAATCTTCTTCAAATGTTGTCCTTGAAAAGATTCTACAAGAACTACAGGTTTTGCACTCCCACGCATAGTCAATTACAAAGCTAGAAGCCCAGGTAGGACAACTAGCTACAACCTTGAATAGGAGGGATGAAGGTAAATTACCAAGCCAACCAATTAATAATCCAAAGGAGCAATACATGGCTGAGAGCTTCATTGGCCCAAAAATTTTTTTCGAACATGCCAAATCTGTTATAACCCTTAGAAGTGGGAGAATCATAAATTAGCCAAAGATAACTCAAGAATCAAAACCCTCAAAACTGGCTGAACTAGGGAAGAATAAATCTGCAGAGAGGGAAGAACCTGTCAAACCACACCTACACCTAAGGCCCCATTCTCTGGTGCTTCAGAATCTCCTTTGCCTCTAGACAAGAAGGGCATCAAAATGAATGAAATGCTTGAACTGTTCAAACAAGTCCAAATTAATCTACCCCTTCTTGATGCTATCAAATAAGTCCCAACATACACCAAGTTTCTCAAAGATCTATGCACTCAAAAGCAAAAACCCAAGACATACACACCAAGAAAAGTCCACTTAACTGAACAAGCTAGCTCCATCTTTCAACAGATAACCCCTTCCAAACTTAAGGATCCTGGTACCCCAATCATATCCTGTGTCATAGGGGATCTGACCATTAAGAAAGCATTGCTAGATTTTGGTGCGAGTTTTAACCTTTTACCAAGCTCTATGTATGACCTATTTGAATTTGGAGAATTGAAGCCCATGACAGTAACCCTACCATTAGTAGATCGATCAGTTAAGGTACCCTATAGAATGTTGGAAGATATTTAGTGAAAGTGGATGAATTTTATTTTTTTGTAGATTTTTTGATGCTAGATATGAAATCAGATAGCAACCTCAGCCAAATACCTATCATCCCACGTAGACCCTTCCTAGCAACTGTCAATGCTTGCATAAACTGTAGGACCAGGATTATGGATGTGTCTTTCGAAAATAAGAAGCTGAGGTTGAATATTTAACGCAGCATAGGGACCACCCACTTTTGACCATGGTGAGATCAATTTGTTAGAGAAAATTATAGAGGATAGAACCCCTACCTTGCTCGACTCAGACCCTTTACAGGCATGCATAGAACATTTTAGAGTGGATGATTTTGACAGTGATGAGTATAGCAAAGAAATAAATGCACTTCTATAACCATCCAATTTTAGCACCACTCCCCCTTGGACTGTAAAGTATGAACAACTTTTGATCCAATCAAGCCCTCTAGTACCATCCCTAGAAGCACCACCTACCCTAGAGTTAAAGCCCCTTCTTGACACACTGAAGTATTAATTTCTTGGACCCAATGAGACTCTGTCAGTAATCATTTCCTCCGATCTGAACACTGAATAGGAAGACCAACTTGTAGGTGGGCTGAAAGAATACAAAGAGGCCATAGGGTGGACAATTGCTGATTTGAAAGGCATTGATCCTTTTATTTGCATGCATCACATTCATTGCGAGGCCAAGGCCAAACCACATAAGGACATGCAATATAGATTACATCCAAACATGTGGAAAGTTGTAAAAAAAGAGATAATAAAATGATTAGATGTAGGTATTATCTACCCAATTTCTAATAGTAAATGGGTCAGTCCGACCCAAGTGGTGCCAAAGAAGTTGGGCATCATTGTGGTAAAAAATGAGAAAGGTGAATTGTTACCCACTCGCACAACAATTGGCTAGTGAGTATGTGTGGGCTACAGGTGACTCAATGCTATGACTAGGAAAGGCCACTTTCCACTATCTTTCATTGATTAAATCCTAGAATGACTAGTGAGTCAAAGTTACTACTACTTTTTAGATGGTTATTCAGGATCCAATCAGGTGCCTGTATTCTCAGAAGACTAAGAGAAAACCACCTTTACCTACCCCTATGGTACTTTTGCCTTTCGAAGAATGCCATTTGGACTATGCAATGCACTGGTTACTTTTCAGTGGTGCATTATGGCTATCTTTTCTAATATGATTGACAAGTTTCTTAAAGTTTTCATGGATGACTTCTCTATTTTTGGCCCAACTTTTGATGATGGTCTCCAAAATTTAATTAAAGTACTTAAGAGATGTGTGGAGATGAATTTGATATTGAGTTGAGAAAAAAGCTATTTCATGGTTTGCAAAAGAATCATGCTCGAACATATTGTATTCAAGTGAGAGATCAAAGTAGACAAAGCAAAAGTTGAAGTAATCTTGAATTTGCCACCTTCAATCTCGATTAAATAAGTACAATCCTTTTTGGGACATGCAGGATTTTATAGGCACTTCATTGAGGACTTTAGCAAAATTTCATGACCTTTATGTAATCTTCTGGCTAAAGAAAACTCTTTTGATTTTAATGAAGACTATCTAGACATTTTTAATATACTAAAAATAATATTGACCACTACACCAATTATCAAACCATCGGATTGGACCCTACCATTCAAAATTATGTGTGATGCTGTCGATTATGCGGTAGGGGCAATTTTAGGATAAAAATTTAATAAGAAACATCATGTGATCTATTATGCAAGCAAAACTCTCTCTGATGCTCAATTAAACTACACCACAACTGAGAAATAATTGCTAGCAATCGTGTTTGTCCTAGATAAATTCAGGTCATATCTTTTGGGCTCCAAGGTCTTAGTTTTCTTTGATCATGCAGCATTGAAATATCTGCTATCCAAGAAAGATATAAAGTCGAGGTTGATTAGATGGGTCCTTTTGTTATAAGAATTTGATCTAGAAATTTTAGATAAAAAGGATTCCCAAAATATGGTAGTAGATCATATCTCGAGGATCTTGGTAGAACATAACAATGAAACTATTAGAGATAGATTTCCTGATGAACAACTCTTCTCAGCATCTTCGAAAAATCTTTCCTAGTTTGCACACATAGTTAACTACTTGGCGATAGGACAAGGCCCATCCTACTAGACTCAACAGGATAAAAATAAATTCTTTGCCTAAGTAAAACATTATTTTTGGAAAGAACCCGAGTTGCTCAGAATTTATCTTGATCAAATTATCTAGCGATGTGTCCTTGAGTGTGAATTTCAAAGTATCCCAAATTTTTGCCACTCATCAGCTTGTGGGGGGTATTTTAGTGAAAAAAAAACTACAACAAAAGTATTACAGAGTGAATTTTACTGGCCAACACTTTTTAAAGATGCCCATGATTTCTGCCGTAACTGTCTAAGATGTCAACAAACAGAGAGTATTTCGAAGAAAGATATGACGCCCCTATCCCTAATTTTGGTAGTTAAAATTTTTGATGTTTGGGGGATTGATTTTATGGGCTCTTTTCCTTCCTCTTTTGGATATGAGTACGTATTGGTGGCAGTGGATTATGTTTCGAAGTGGATAGAAGCTATGGCAACATGAACCAATTATCATAACGTGGTAATAAAGTTTATTCTAAGGAACATTATAAGTTGGTTCGGTTGTCCTAGAGCCATAATCAGTGATAGAGGAACGTATTTCACGAACAAGCAGTTCGAGGTTTTAATGAGAAAATAAGGAATCACACATAGGATTGCCAGTCCGTATCACCCCCAAACCAGTGGACAGGTGGAAGTCTCCAACAGGGAGATTAAAAAGATCTTAGAGAAAATGGTTAGACCCAATCAAAAAGATTGGTCTGAGAGATTAAATGATGCACTGTGGGCCTACCATACTGTTTACAAGACCCCTATAAGAATGTCCCCTTACCGGCTTGTTTTTAGAAAATCTTGTCATCTACCGATAGAATTGGAACACCATGCATATTAGGAAACAAAAAAATTTAACTTTGATATAAAAAATATGGGATCAAAAAGGAGACTTCAATTAAATGAATTAGAGGAACTGCGTAACCAAGTATGGCTCTTTAATTCAAGGTTGAGACTTTTTTTGATAAACTTCGATCGCATTAGGAGGGACCATTCATTGTGACCCAAGTTTTTTCTCATGGAGCTATAAAACTTAAAGATCCAAAGTAGAAAAATACTTTTAAAGTTAATGGGCAAAGACTGAAGCATTATGTGGATGGCATAAGGGATGGAGAGCAAATCAAAGCTATGGATCTGGTTGAACCGATCTATGAACTACCGTGAACTTTGACTTGGTCTAACTGAAGATCTTAAATTTAGTGCTTGTTGGGAGACAACCCAGTATTTTATTTTATTTATCTAATTTCTTTTTATAGAAATCTAATAAGGATGATTAGCTAAGGTGGGAGAGAGCCCAACATCAACATCCGACGAGGGCCCATGAGGACACATGAAAGAATCTACAAATAATAGCAAATCAGGTGGTATCCCTCCTTTTGTATTTTTTTTTAAGTTTTTCTCTTCTTCCATTAGGGACAATGGAAATTAAGTTTGCGGGGAGAATAACTAATAGTAGTTTGAGTGAGTCCTCAAGGATGATCAAAAATAATTAGCTTTATATATCCAAACTTTATCTTGATTAGAAGTTAATTAGATACCCTAATCAATGATTGATTAATGGTTTAGATAATTTTAGAGATACTGAGGGATAAATTATTAAGAAAATTCAATGAATGATAGGATTAGACCAGACTAAATTGTGGAGTGATTCTAAAATCCTCTTCTTACCTATCTCAATGAAGATCTACTTCATACGGTTGGGTGGAAAGGTCAAGGCATGCAAAAGTTTTCTTTAGTATTTACAAATAAAAAAAATTTACCTTAATAAAATAGATTTTTAGCATTTTTTACTGAGTAACCGGGCTCCTTCGCCTAAGCAAACATTATTGTTCATATCAAAAGGTGAGAATGTAAAAAAATCTCTTGTAGAGTCGGTCTTAATTCGTAGCTTTTTTGACTTGAGTCAGTAAGTCTGAAGGGTGTTCTACATCTAATGCCCTAAAGCCAACTAGTTTAGGAGTTATTAGCCTAAAGCTTGCTACAAGAGTCAATTAGAAAGTTTAAAAGATTAGAACATTGCACTAATTGTGCATGTAAATATTTAAAAAAAAAAAAAAATAATGGATAATCAGGGGACTAAATTATAAGAAGATAATAAGTTAAGTTCACATCAAATTAGAAGATTTAAAGAGTAAAGTGGAGAGCTGGTGAAAGAAGATCTCTAATAATTTTTATGACTAACACTTAACCACTAATTGAGTCGAATTAGTAATCAGATGAAATACCTTGTCAATAGTCTGGCTGGATATTAGCTATCTTTAGGAATGTCTAATCTAACTTTTAATTCAAGATCGAGTTGGTACCTATTGATAATTTTTTTATTTTACTCAAGAATGAGTAAAGTTCAAGTTAGAGGATGTGATGAACACTTGAATTAAGTCACTAGAGATACATAATTCTATTTAATTTATTAAAATTTGATACTCTTTAGTCTATTTTATAGATAATTAGGAGTTTGAATTTATACGATTCAAATTGGACTCAAATCGGATCAAATTCGAGTGAATTAGGCAATCAGTTCTCATTTTAATATGAACGCGACTTAAAGATCAAGGGTTAAGAAGCAACCTCTCTAATCAAGGGTCTAAATTAGTGTTGGTGAATGTAGGTAATTTCATGTATGTATTTTGAAATTTTTTCGAATAAATTACAGTAGAAGATAATTAGATTAATCAAATTAATCTAACATGCATATGATCTAATCATCAAATCAACCTACTCTAGGATCTATGACATGATATGATGCATATAAAATCTGAAATAATCACATGATAAAATCTGTATGCATGGATGTAAGCAGTAGATCATATTTATATCTAACCTAAGTTCAGAACTCGATATTTGAGCACAGATCGATGATCGCCACTACTGAGAGATATGGTAAAGATGATTTTTACTGGTTGGTTGCAGCCGTACATGCATCCGACCTCTATAGGAAGTCTACTCGAAGCTCCAATCTGATCGATCTTCTCGGGAGTGCTAACTTGTGCGAAGATCCTCTTCTTGGCTGATCTGAATCTTTTTCTCAAATCTTTGAAATCTTTATAGAAGTTGAAGATGGACTTTTAAAGGAGATGAAGAGGTGAAAGAAGGATAGAGAAGAAACTATTTTCTCTCTTATTTTTTCTCTCTTCCAAAACCCTTATTCCATACCCTAGGGTTTTTTTGATCTTGCGCTCACCCAAGAGAAGAGAACTCTTCTCTCCCTTTTCTATACCATAAACTCACGCCCAAGGCTCCTTACATGAAGACCCTCTCTCTTCTATCTTACATGCACAAAAGAGATCCCTATTCCCTTTCTATTAGGCATGTAATGACTGGGGGTGAAGAGTCCAACAATGTTTGGACTCTTCCAAAGATGTTGCCTCCTCTCAAAAATTCATGCCCAAAAATAATGTGATGCCTCTTCTCTTCATTTTCCATAGTAAAACCAAATCCCATCTGATTTCCCATGGCACAACAATCTTCTTTTGTTGCACAAAAAAATGGAATAAAAAGAATGTGGGCGGCAAGGTTGTAGATAATGTCAAACATTATCTTTTATGGCATCCAATTTCAAATCAGATTTGAACATACCATAAAACTAGATATTTATCCATTCTTGGATGTGAGATAGAGAAGGAAGAGATCTCTTTTGCATGGAGAAAAGTTCACATAAAAAATCTTTTGGCATGATGAAGAATGGCATCAAAATTGTAGCACATGGGAGAAGGAGAGTCCCATCCTATATGGACTCTAGGATTTTTTATTTGAATCCAAACCAAATCACATCTGATTTAGCCCAAATAAAATATATAAAATATAATTTAATTAAATTTATAAATTTTTAATTAAATTTTAATCAAATTAAAAATTGATTGAACTAAAGTCCTGATCAAATCAAGGATAATTCTCCTATAGCGATTAGGTCATCTCATAACCTAATCAGGTCAAATCTAATTGAATCCAATTCAATTAGATTTTATTTAATTCTTTTTTCTCAATCAAATTAAACTAATCAGCAATCTAATTATTAATTAATCTTTTATTAATTTACTAATACTTGATGAATAAATTTATTATAATTTTTGTATAAGGTTAATATCGATCGAATTGATGATTAAGTCTTTGAATAATTTTCAATCATTGATCAGCTACATGATCATTCAAAAACTTTTTTTGAGTGTGATCCCATAGGTTCGAACCTAAGTTGGTAGCATAGAAATAAATTTTTGAATCAATCGATGTAACCATCTAGCAATGATGACCCGACGTCCAAATAGGTCGAATGATGGTGAAGTAATATTCAAGAACCTATTGACATATGGTTATCGTATAATTCATTCTTTTGACCCTAATGCTCGACGATGATCTAAAATTTAACTGTCAATCCTAAATAAATCATCCATATTATATTTTAATTTTTTAAATCCATTACATAGATTATCTAGGCCTAGGTTTTGCTAAATTAAAATATATTGATACATTAACTTCTACTAATTTAGAGAGATCAATCCCATCTTGACTCACGCATCAATTTGATAAGTACTTGACTGCAGCAAGAAACCTTTCATTACTAAATTAGAAACTCAGTTAGTCCGGCACCAAAGTATAGTGAGTTACTTGCAAGTCACCATGGTGATCTTATGTCGGAGGAACACTTATACCCATACCCTTCGCAAGCTACCCTTGACAGTAGAGCACTCCACAGTTGGTCACATTCAGTGATGATGTACTCTTATATCTCACCTGTATGCCATACTAGTATCTCCACACTATTTAATTATGAGGACAACTAATGCATATGGCATACAATGACCTACACTTGATATCACTGTTGTCCTAGTAATAGTGTATCGTTTGACCACGAATTAATTTAAGAACTACGTGATAAATCTTTTTTTATTGATCAAAGTAGTCTAAAGGACTTCATCACAACATAAGAGTTCATTAGAAAATATAATCTTATGATAAAAGAGATTAAATAAATTATTGATCAATTCATTTACATTTATAATTAGCACAATCATCAAATGATTGATTTTAGGACACATTTCTCAATAACTCTCACTTGGACCAAAGTCAATCAGTATAATATCATATACCCATCTTTGATTTATTATCTCAGAACTCCTAGATATCGAGGCTTTAGTAAATGGATTGGTCATGTTCTCCTTTTCGTCAATCTTCTAAAATTCGACGTTGCCTTAATAGATTTTTTGAATAAGGTAGTAGCGATGCAAAATTTTTGATAAGCTAATGGGACTTCGACTCTTTGGCATGAGTTATGGTTCCGATGCTATACAATATAGCAAGACCATCATCGGAGGGTGCTACTCTTATCTTGCCAGTAAACTTGTACAATCACATAGCTTCCTTGCAAGCATCAAATGTTGTAATGCATTCTGCCTTGCAAATTGAATTGGCTATATTGCTTTGCTTGAATTTTTTTCAGCAGATTGCTCTATTATTTAGGATAAGGATGTATTCTGACATATTCTTGCTATTATTATGTCCAATTAAAAACTGAAGTTATACTCTACAAGTTTTAAGTCAGATTCTTTATAATTGAATTATCAATCCTTAATATTTTTCAAATACTTAAGGATGACCTTCCAGTGATTCTCATTTAGATCTTGCAAGTATCCACTTACTATCCTAGTGAGTATACCATATCCAGTCTCATACATAATCCTTTATGGAGAACTATGATAATAGCAAAACCTTTATTCCCTGTAATGTAAGGAATGTCATTTTCGATTAAGAAAATTTCATTCACATACAAAACAAAAAATACACTCATAGAAATATTAACCCATTTATATTTACAAGGTTTATCTTCATTCTCAACGAAGCCATACGTTTTGATCATTTATCAAAATGCATGTTCCAACTTCAAAAAATTTAGCATTACCACAGGAGAAAATTATCTCATTTTGGTCAATACCATAATATAGACAATATTTTTAGGCAACTAGACAGGCATTTTAAATCTCCACTTACTCGTTTGTGCTTTCTAATCCTATTGAAGATCTACTTACACCCTATGAGCTTTATCCTTTCAAGTGGATCAACGAGTGTCTATACATAATTGACCATTATGGACTTTATTTCAGACTCTATGGCTCCAAGCCATTAATCAAAGTTGGACCTCTGCACGACATCCATGTAGGTGATCAGATCCTTATTGTTCTGATCGAGTTCAACAGGATCACATCCTGTATCAAGATATCGAAGTATCTTTCCAACGGACATGGTAGTCTATCGGATCTCCTTAATGATGCCTTTACAATGGGTTTTGGGTTTGATCTAATCAAATTTGATTCTATGGGTTCACTAGATATGTCGATTTTTCTACCTATTAAACTTCATAAGTTCTACATCAAAGGCAATGGTTCCTTCATCAAGGTACTCTTTTTCTGAAAGAAATATCAAATAACTCTTGTTCTTTAGCATGGTAGAAGTTATATCCCCTAGATTCTTTGGAGTTATCCTATAAAATAATATATATAGGATAGATATCTAAGCTAATCTATCTGTAATTGCTTGACATAAACCAAACACTCACAAACACTAAGGTAAGAGGATTTCAGTTTATATCTAGTCCATATCTCATATGAAGTTGTTGCGACTGATTAATTTAGAATTCAGCTCAGAACATAACAAGAAGTCTCAAGAGCATAATCCTAAAAGAAGACTGACAGACTTATAAACCCCATCATAGATCAAACTATATTTAACAAAATTGATTCTAATAAAAGAGAATCTTATTCTCTTCTAGATATGTCAAAAAATCTCATCGAAAAGGTATTCTCCTCTTTGATCCGATCGAAGAGTTTCAATGCTCTTCTCAGTTCATTTCTCTACCTTATTAAAAAATTATTTGAATATTTTAAATAATCTAAATTTATAGCAAATATGTTCGTAGATCTAATACATCAGTATGTATCAGATTCAAAATATCATTGGCTCGTTCATCTTTTCTAGCAAAAAGTGATTTGGTCATCTTACTAAAGAGATAGGATTGATAGGTTGATAATGATTCACAATCATTGACTTCAAAAATTATCTCTTATTGATCCTATTCTTGTTTATATGATCAAGCTTAAATTATCAAAGATAGGCTTTCATGACATTATCTACTCTAAGGAGTTTGTTTGTTGTGTACAGTATACTAATAGGCTATGTAAATATCATTTCTTAATTATCCACATAATTTTGACATCATTCATAATGATATCACAAAATCATTAGACAATAGTGACAATCACTAAAATGATATTGTTAGAATTGAAAATAAGCTCGATCATTCCTAAAACCAAGATTGGGATATAACTTTCATCTCTAATATTCAGAAACCTCTTGCTATTTTTAAACTTTCTACTGATCTGAAGTCATTGCAATAATTTATATAGACTTTCGATATCCAATATCCAATATCCAGATAGTAGTGTCATAGATAGAAAAATCATAAAGTGTTATCATATGAGTATCTTATCCAGTAACCCTTGCTGATTTCTCTTTCTTAGCCTGTTCCGATCAAGGAACTCTGCCAGACTAGGTTAACCTTAGACTCTTTTGTCAGTTCGGACTCATTAGCCCAAGCACGACTCTTTTATATATTTTTTTTATTTTTCAATGATTATTGCCCATCGAAGATATATCTTTAGAGGTACAAAAGAACTCCTTCAATATTTGAAAGATTTTTTCCCATCGAGCATCATCGAATTTACAACTAAATTCATATTCTTTACTGCTCTCAAAAAATTCCACTCAGTGATAAGATCATTTGGCCACTTCTGATAAGTACCTTTGATCGCATCATGTGTGTTGGATGTGAGAATAAATATTGGATCCACAATCATATTTAGGATCCATTCATGCTCTAGAACTATTTGCAACTTTCGATATCATCTATTGAAGTTGGATCTTAGAAATAAGTCACTGTCAAACAGTGAATGGAGCAACGGATATCTAGCCATAACTGAAAAAAAAATATAAGATCTCAATATTTATAAATTGATTAAGCCTAAAGACTTGAATTTTAGTCTAAAAATTCTCTCACTATTTTATACGAATTGAAAGCCTCTCCCTCCAATTCAAGGAATTACTTTAATCCCTTAGCGGGTACTAGAATCCACACAAACTACATATAGGTCTGAGAATGGCTTGATCAATCCATATGTACCTATGGGTAGGTTCTCAATCAATTATTTTTTCAAATAATTTTTAGCAGTTAATTGAGCCTCAGATTTTATTTCAGTAGGCGATGAGCCTTCACTGAAAGTTTCAATTAGGTCAAACCATTAACATAAACCCACTCAGTGATTCTAACTAATGAATGATTAAGTTTGAGGATGGCTCGATCAATCCAACCATCATCAGATAGTACAACAGAGTCATCATATGATGAATGATAATTTCATCATTCAGAGAGAATACCAGACGGTTGGTACTTGCAATGTCAATCAGAAATAATGAACCTATTACCATTCACCTTAATGGGAGGCTATGATCTAGTTATCTCGATAACTAGCTCATTTTATGGATCTAATAATTTAAAAAAATTAATTATTTAGAGAAAAGAGAAGAAGAGATCAATTAGTAGATCACAATCCTCTCAATGATTTCACCAAGTCACTTAATCGGATTAGGATCATGCTGATCGAACTGGCACCTAGATTAGTCACACTGATCAACCTTAATAGCATAGGTCAACTCGAATCACTTAACGACCTAATCAAGATATAATCCATCAAATTGATCAGATAAGTGAGATCGATGGGAGAGTCTGCTAAGCTTGCTTTAGACACCATCAAAATGGTCAGATAAGTCGTTCTCAATTAAAAACCATCGATTGAAATGTCAAGCTTACCTTAGACATCAATTGGTTAACTAGTTTCGATTTGACCAACCTAATGATTCGGGTTCAACCACTGAGCCACAATTATGGTTCATTTAGTCTAATCAAAGATATGGACTTGACTATCTACAACTATTGTATTGATTCTCAAGAAATTTTGATTTAATCTAATTCAATATTTGATTAGATTTAATCAATTTTTCTATATAGTCCATTAACTCTTTGATTCTAACCTTAGGTCTAACCCAATTAAGAACATCTGATTTGAGCTAACCCATGCCCCCATGTTTTATGTGAATGACATTAGATCTTTAATCACAATTCTAGATCTAATCGATTCTATACTTAATTCTTAATTAAGTTTTTGCATCAACATGGGTTTAGGTTTAGGTTTGAAACAATTTTAACTTTTTTATTTTATAAAAAATTTACAATAAGTTTTATGCAAAAATTTTTTACTCTGAAACTGAGTCGACTCAATCAATATTGAGCCAGCTATACAAGAGGACTAGATCAACTCAGTTCAAAATTGGGTTAGCTCAGTAATTGTGCGAGCACATTTCAAATCTAAAAAATCTTGCATAATCCTAAAATAAAATCAATCATAAATACCTTTTTAGCTTATATCTTAACTTGTGATGATTCAAGATTTTATTTTTTTATTATTAAAATAATTTTAATTATATACATTAGATGTTTTATTTTTCATACGACTTTGTATCACATATAACAAACTTAGGATTTCAAGATCTAAAATTTTGCAGAAAAATAAGTTCTTCCTTTCATATTCTTCTTCATAGGATCTAATCACATGGTACCCCAATACGTCATAAGAGCACCCCATCGAATGGGAAGAGAGGGTCTTTAAATCCTTTTTGTTTCTATGATCGGATGGCCTGATGATCAATCCAATCCAAGTACTTACTAATCGTATCATCTAATCTCATCATATATCATATATGTTTGAATTTAGATCTAATCTAAATTACATCAAATTTGATCACAACCTTAGATCACATCTAAATCAAATCATAAATATCACATGCAACATAAAAAAATAGATTTTATCAAAGATCAACATAAAGTAGGACAATCTTTTCATTGTAAGGGATAAACCCTACAGCAAGACAATCTTATATCAATTTATGTGATCAACCATTAATTAAATTTAGATCTAAGATATTATATATCATATCTAAATAAAATTAAAATTTAGATTTAATATGCACATATAACATGTTATAATGAACCTAAGCTCTGATACCACTGTTGGTGAACGTAGATAATTTCATGCATGTATTTTAAAATTTTTTTAAATAAATTATAGCAGAAGATAATTAAATTAATCAAATTAATCTAACATACATATGATCTAATCATCAAATCAATCTATTCTAAGATCTATGACATGATATATTGCATATAAAATCTGAAATAATCATATGATAAAATCTGTATGCATGGATGTAAGTAGTAGATCACATCTACTTCTAATCTGAGTTCAGAACTTGATATCTGAGCCTAGATCGATGATCATCGCTGCTAAGAGACATAGAAAAGATGATTCTTACTGGTTGCTTATAGCCGCACACGTGTCCGGCCTCTACGAAAAGTCTACTTGAAGCTCCGATCTGATCGAACTTCTCGAGAGTGCTAGCTCATGCGAATACCCTCTTCTTGGCTGATCTGGATCCTTTTTTTAAATCTCTAAAACTTTTTTAGACTTTGAAGATGGAGTTCTTAGGGAGATGAAGAGGTAAAAGAAAGATAGAGAAAAAAATATTTACTCTCTTTTTTTTTCTCTCTTCCCAAACCCTTGTTCCAAACCCTAGGGTTTTTTTGATCTTGCACCCACCCAAGAGAAGAGAACTCTTCTCTCCCTTTTTCATGCCATAAACTCATGCCCAGGGCTCCTCACTGTAAAAACCCTCTCTCATCTATCTTACATGCACAAAAGAGATCCCTATCCCCTTTTTATTAGGCATGTAATGATAAGGAGTGAAGAGTCCAACAATGTTTGGACTCTTCCAAAGATGTCGCCTCCTCTCAAAAATTCATGCCCAAAAATAATGTGACACCTCTTCTCTTTATTTTCAATGATAAAACCAGATCCCATCTGATTTCCCATGGCACAAAAATCTTTTTTTGTCGCACAAAAGAATGGAATAAAAAGAATGTGGGCGGCAAGGTTGTAGATAATATCA